>NC_057797.1:274683217-274983217 GCF_018294505.1 Triticum aestivum | reverse complement strand
ACCAAGACGGACCAAGGAGTGAGGGGCTACGTGACCAGTTAGGCTCCTGAATCGTGATGCTCAGGAGTCCCCCTTGACGTGCAAACAATCTCTATACATTTGCCCTCGTCGAGGCTCGGCTCAGGAGGGGCGTGCGATGACCAGGTCTGGGAGACCTGGTTGGGTGGCGTGCGCTTGGGCGTGACCCGAGCGCAGCCCCCAGGTCCGGGAGACCTGGTTGGGTGGCGTACGCTTGGGCGTGACCCGAGCGCGGCCCCCGTGCCGAGCCCCCTCGCGCGGCTCTCCCGAGGGGAGGCGTTGCGGTGAGGCCGGACGCTGAGCTCTGGGGCACCCTGAGGTTGGTACGACCATGAAGCCGCCCTCAGTTGTTTATCACCAGCGCGGAGCATAGTGCTTTTGCTTGTGCACGGGCATAGCCGCTCCTCGGCAGTGTCGACGGCCAGCACGGAGCATGGTGCTTCCACTTGTGTGTGGGAGGGGGGCTCCCTCTGCGAAGAGCCCCCGGGGCGTGTACAACCCCGCCCTGACACGTGGCTTGCACGGCAGGGTTAGACGAGGTGTATCTGGGCACTCGTGAGACAGCGCGGGACTCATGAGGCCCTACCTCAATGCGGGCTGCACTTGGTCTTGGTTCTTGTTCACTGTGCTGGCCCTGCGAGGTGGTCAGACAACCTGCGCCGAACGAATCTCCTGAGGTTATCGCGTGAGAAAGCCAAGCACCAACGGCCCCAGGAGGTGATGTAAACGGGGCCGGCCCGCTAGACAGAGCTCAGCCGTTGGATTTATCAACGCTGGAGGGATGGGCCCGAGCACGGACGTCGTGCTCAACTTACTCACGCGAAGGATCCTTAAGAAATACGGCCGGCGCGCGGTCCCCATGATGGGTGGCGATCGAGCAAGTAGTAATCATAGGTAGATTAAACATGAGAGTAGCAGGCTTAAATAAGTGCATGGGAGATACATGCCACTGGGTCAAGCCCGAGCGGGTTGGGGATGATGCAGCCTAAGGGGCGCTCCCAACAAGGTAAGCTAAAGACATAAAAAGGGATACATGCCACCGGGACGGACCCATGCGGCCTGGGAATGATGCAGCCCGAGGGGCGCTCCTAGCTAAATGAACTTGGAAAATGTCACCTAGTTATGTTGAAAAGGAGAGTTGGGGCAGCTGAAGGTGCACAGCAAAGGGGTAGCTCCTCACGAGCCACCGGGGCCCTGAGGCTCAGGAGGCTCTGGGGGCTCAGGCGGTTCCTTGAGGACCGTCTCCATCTCCATCAGGATGGCTTGGTTCCTGGCATCCCGAGCCGCTAGGATGCACCGCAAGTTGCGCTGGTAGGCGAACGATACGCTCGGCAGGCCGAAGGGCATGCGAATGTAGCTGTGCGGTGGGCCCTCGCAGCGTCCCACGCGCGAAGGCCAGAAAAGCTCCTGAGAAGCGGCCCTGTTGAGCCCTGGAACGTCAATGCAGACGCGCAGCCCGGCATCCTCGCCTGGATGGGAAGCTACGCCTCATGAGTGGCGGTCGCCGCGCATGGCCCTTGTGTCTTGCAATTCCTGGGTGGTCTTGGTGATGAACTCCTGAACGGTGGGCGATCCTTGCCATGTGCCCTCCTGAGGGAAACATGCCGCGAAGCACGCCTCCAAGTGGTGCCCAAGTGCCTTCCTCGTGATGTGGGCAAGGTCTGAGGCCTTCCGGAAGAAAGCCCCCGAGCCTTGCCCGAGAAGGGCGTCGGGCGCGCCTTCCTATGCGATGGAGGGAGGCGCCCCGGCAGCAGGCGCTGATCCTGATGAGGCTCTGGCTGTGACGCCACCCTCCTGAGGTCCTGCACGGCGCAGCTGCTTCTTGTTCTTGGGGATGACCTCAGGAGGGCCCTCGCCCTTGCTGTCGGGGTCGTCGATTGCTGCAGCTTGGAAGGCACGCTCGAGGGAGCACACCGCATCTCTTTCTTCACATGGGACCGTGATGATCCCGCCGCTTCCCGGCATCTTGAGGACATTGTAGCCGTGATGGGTCACCGCCATGAACTTGGCCAGGGTTGGATACCCGAGGATGGCATTGTACGGCAGATCGATGTGCGCGACGTCGAAGTTGATGAGCTCAGTGCGGTAGTTCGTGCGTTCCCCGAAGGTGATAGGGAGGCGGACCTGCCCTATCGATGTGGTGGAACCGTCGGTCACTCCTGAGAAAGGCTTGGTAGGATGAAGCTGGTCATATGGTACTTGGAGGTTGTCGAACGTGTCGACGGACAGGACATTGAGCCTTGCGCCGCCTTCGATGAGGGTCTTGGTAACTTGCACGTTGCTGATGACTAGGGAGCAAAGCATCGGGAGGGCGCCAGCGGTAGCTACGCACTTGAGCTGATCTGCCAAGTTGAACGTGATGGGGCACTGGGACCATCTGAGCGGGTGTGTGGCTTCGAGCCTGGGGAGGACTACATTCACTTCACAAGCAAACTGCTTGAAGATGCGCTGCGAGGCTGGGGCCTGGGCTCCACCCAAGGTGCAGGCGATAGCACGCGGTTCCTGGAAGCCGACTGCTACCTCTTGAGCACTGCGTTGGTTTTCCCTTGAAGAGTAAAGGGTGATGGAGCAAAGTAGCGTAAGTATTTCCCTCAATTTTTGAGAACCAAGGTATCAATCCAGTAGGAGGCCACGCACGAGTCCCTCGCACCTACACAAACAAATAAAATCCTCGCAACCAACACAATAAAGGGGTTGTCAATCCCTTCATGGTCACTTACGAAAGTGAGATCTGATAGACATGATAAGATAATATTTTTGGTATTTTTATGATAAAGATGCAAAGTAAAGAAAGCAAAATAAACGGAAAAGGAAATAACTTGTTGACGTAAGACTAATATGATGGAGAATAGACCCGGGGGCCATAGGTTTCACTAGTGGCTTCTCTCGAGAGCATAAATATTACGGTGGGTAAACAAATTACTGTTGAGCAATTGACAGAATTGAGCATAGTTATGATAATATCTAGGTATGATCATGTATATAGGCATCACGTCCGAGACAAGTAGACCGACTCCTGCCTGCATCTACTACTATTACTCCACACATCGACCCCTATCCAGCATGCATCTAGAGTATTAAGTTCAAAAGAACAGAGTAACACTTTAAGCAAGATGACATGATGTAGAGGGATAAACTCATGCAATATGAAATAAACCCCATCTTGTTATCCTCAATGGCAACAATACAATACGTGCCTTGCTGCCCCTACTGTCACTGGGAAAGGACACCGCAAGATTGAACCCAAAGCTAAGCACTTCTCCCATTGCAAGAAAGATCAATCTAGTAGGCCAAACCAAACTGATAATTCGAAGAGACTTCCAAAGAAAACCAATCATATGTAAAAGAATTCAGAGAAGATACAAATATTGTTCATAGATAAACTTGATCATAGACCCACAATTCATCAGTCACAACAAACACACCACAAAAGAAGATTACATCGAATAGATCTCCACAAGAGAGGGGGAGAACTTTGTATTGAGTTCCAAAAAGAGAGAACAAGCCATCTAGCTAATAACTATGGACCCGAAGGTCTGAAGTAAACTACTCACACTTCATCGGAGAGGATATGGTGTTGATGTAGAAGCCCTCCGTGATCGATGCCCCCTCCGGCGGAACTCCAGAAAAGGCCCCAAGATGGGATCTCACGGATACAAAAAGTTACGGCGGTCGAATTAGGGTTTTGGTTCCATATCTGGTAGTTTGGGGTACGTAGGTATATATGGGAGGAAGAAGTATGTCGGTGGAGCAACGTGGGCCCCACGAGGGTGGAGGGCGAGCCTGGGGGGTAGGCGCCCCCCCCCCCCTACCTCGTGCCCTCCTGGTTGCTTTCTTGATGTAGGGTCCAAGTCCTCTGGATCATGTTCGTTCCGACAATCACGTTCCCGAAGGTTTCATTCCATTTGGAATCCGTTTGATATTCTTTTTCTGTGAAACCCTAAAATAGGCAAAAACATCAATTCTGGGTTGGGCCTCCGGTTAATAGGTTAGTCCCAAAAATAATATAAAAGTGTATAATAAAGCCCAATAATGTCCAAAAAGGGATATAATATAGCATGGAACAATAAAAATTTATAGATACATTGAAGATGTATCAAGCATCCCCGAGCTTAATTCCTGCTCGTCCTCGAGTAGGTAAATGATAAAAATAGAATTTTTGATGTGGAATTCTACTTGGCATAATTTCAATGTATTTCTCTTAATTGTGGTATGAATATTCAGATCTGAATGATTCAAGACAAAAGTTCAATATTGACATAGAAATAATAATACTTCAAGCATACTAACTAAGCAATTATGTCTCCTCAAAATAACATGGCCAGAGAGAGTTATCCCTACAAAATCATATAGTCTCGCTATGCTCCATCTTCACCACACAAAGTATTTAAATCACGCACAACCCCGATGACAAGCCAAGCAATTGTTCCATACTTTTGGTGTTCTCTAACTTTTTCAATCTTCACGCAATACATGAGTGTGAGCCATGGACATAGCACTATATGTGGAATAGAATGGTGGTTGTGGAGAAGACAAAAAGGGAGAAGATAGTCTCACATCAACTAGGCGTATCAAGGGGCTATGGAGATGCCCATTGATAGATATCAATGTGAGTGAGTAGTGATTGCCATGCAACGGATGCACTAGAGATATAAGTATATGAAAGCTCAACAAAAGAACTAAGTGGTGTGCATCCAACTCGCTTGCTCACGAAGACCTAGGGCATTTTGAGGAAGCCCGTCATTGGAATATACAAACCAAGTTCTATAATGAAAAATTCCCACTAGTATATGAAAGTGATAACATAGGAGACTCTCTATCATGAAGATCATGATGCTACTTGATGTCTACTACACAACCTTCTTCTTGTAGACGTTTTGGGCCTCCAAGTGCAGAGGTTTGTAGGATAGTAGAAAATTTCCCTCAAGTGGATGACCTAAGGTTTATCAATCCGTAGGAGGCATAGGATGAAGATGGTCTCTCTCAAGCAACCCTGCAACCAAATAACAAAGAGTCTCTTGTGTCCCCAACACACCCAATACAACGGTAAATTGTATAGGTGCACTAGTTCGGCGAAGAGATGGTGAAACAAGTGGTAGATGGATAGTAGATGAAGGTATTTGTAATCTGAAATTATAAAAACAGCGAGGTAGCAAGCGATAAAAGTGAGCGTAAACAGTGTTGCAATGCGTTGAAACAAGGCCTAGGGTTCATACTTTCGCTAGTGTAAGTCCTCTCAACAATACTAACATAATTGGGTCATAAAACTATCCCTCAAAATGCAACAAAGAGTCACTCCAAAGTCACTAATAGCAGAGAACGAACGAAGAGATTATGGTAGGGTACGAAACCACCTCAAAGTTATTCTTTCCAATCAATCCATTGGGCTATTCCTATAAGTGTCACAAACAGCCCTAGAGTTCGTACTAGAATAACACCTTAAGACACAAATCAATCAAAACCCTAATGTCACCTAGATACTCCAATGTCACCTCAAGTATCCGTGGGTATGATTATACGATATGCATCACACAATCTCAGATTCATCTATTCAATCGACACAAAGGACCTCAAAGAGTGCCCCAAAGTTCTATCGGAGAATCACGACGAAAACGTGTGCCAACCCCTATGCATAGGTTCATGGGCGGAACCCGCAAGTTGATCACCGAAACATACATCAAGTGAATCACGTGATATCCCATTGTCACCACAGATATCCACGGCAAGACATACATCAAGTGTTCTCAAATCTTTAAAGACTCAATCCGATAAGATTACTTCAAAGGGGAAACTCGATTCATTACAAGAGAGAAGAGGGGGAGGAGAAACATAAGATCCAACTATAATAGCAAAGCTCGCGATACATCAAGATCATGCCAAATCAAGAACATGAGAGAGAGAGGGAGAGAGAGAGAGAGATGAAACACATAGCTACTGGTACATACCCTCAGCCCCGAGGGAGAACTACTCCCTCCTCGTCATGGAGAGCATCGGGATGATGAAGATGGCCACCGGAGAAGGATTCCCCCCTCCGGCAGGGTGCCGGAATGGGTCTAGATTGGTTTTCGGTGGCTACGAAGGCTTCTGGCGGCGGAACTCCCGATCTATTGTTCTGGAAGTTTTAGGTTACGTTGAGTTATATAGGCGGAAGAAGTACGTCAGGGGAGCCATGAGGGCCCCACAAGGCAGGGGGCACGCCCTAGGGGGGTGGGCGCGCCCCCCACCCTCGTGGATTCCTTGTTCCTTCCTTGACGTGGGGTCCAAGTCCATCGGGTGGCTTTCGTTCCAAAAATAACTTCTCTAGTTGATTTCGTTCCGTTTCGACTCCGTCTGATATTCCTTTTCTTCAAAACACTGAAATAGGCATAAAACAGCAAATCTGGGCTGGGCCTCCGGTTAATAGGTTAGTCCCAAAAATAATATAAAAGTGGATAATAAAGCCCAATATTGCCCAAAACAGTAGATAATATAGCATGGAGCAATCAAAATTATAGATACGTTGGAGACGTATCAAGCATCCCCAAGCTTAATTCCTGCTCGTCCTCGAGTAGGTAAATGATAAAAAAGATAATTTTTGATGTGGAATGCTAGTTGGCATAATTTCATTGTAATTCTTCTTACTTGTGATATGAATATTCAGATCCAAAAGATTCAAGGCAAAAGTTCATATTGACATAAAAATAATAATACTTCAAGCATACTAACTAAGCAATCATGTCTTCTCAAAATAACATGGCCAAAGAAAGCTGTCCCTACAAAATCATATAGTCTGGCTATGCTCTATCTTCACCACAGAAAATATTTAAATCATGCACAACCCCGATGAAAAGCCAAGCAATTGTTTCATACTTTTGATGTTCTCAAACTTTTTCAATCTTCACGCAATATATGAGCGTGAGCCATGGATATAGCACTATAGGTGGAATAGAATGGTGGTTGTGGAGAAGACAAAAAGGAGAAGATAGTCTCACATCAACTAGGCGTATCAACGGGCTATGGAGATGCCCATCAATAGATATCAATGTGAGTGAGTAGGGATTGCCATGCAACGGATGCACTAGAGCTATAAGTGTATGAAAGCTCAAAAGAAACTATGTTGGTGTGCATCCAACTTGCTTGCTCACGAAGACCTAGGGCATTTTGAGGAAGCCCATCATTGGAATATACAAGCCAAGTTCTATAATGAAAGATTCCCACTAGTATATGAAAGTGACAACATAGGAGACTCTCTATCATGAAGATCATGGTGCTACTTTGAAGCACAGGTGTGGTAAAAGGATAGTAGCATTGCCCCTTTTATTTATTTATTTTTTATTTGGCCTTCCCCTTTTTTATTTGGCCTTTATTTTTTTATTTGGCTTTTCTTTTTTATGGCCTTTCTTTCTTTTTTTAAATTTTTTTTGGGACAATGCTCTATTGAATGATGATCATCACACTTCTACTTATTTACAACTCGATGATACAACTCGATACTTAGAACAAGATATGACTCTATATGAATGCCTCCGGCGGTGTGCCGGGATGTGCAATGGTGCATGAGTGACATGTATGAAAGAATTATGAACGGTGGCTTTGCCACAAATACGATGTCAACTACATGATCATGCAAAGCAATATGACATTGATGAAGCGTGTCATAATAAATGGAATGGTGGAAAGTTGCATGGCAATATATCTCGGAATGGCTATGGAAATGCCATAATAGGTAGGTATGGTGGCTGTTTTGAGGAAGGTATATGGTGGGTTTATGGTACCAGCGAAAGTTGTGCGGTACTAGAGAGGCTAGCAATGGTGGAAGGGTGAGAGTGCGTATAATCCATGGACTCAACATTAGTCATAAAGAACTCACATACTTATTGCAAAAAACTATTAGTTATCGAAACAAAGTACTACGCGCATGCTCCTAGGGGGATAGATTGGTAGGAAAATACCATCGCTCGTCCCTGGCCGCCACTCATAAGGAAGGCAATCAATAAATAAATCATGCTCCGACTTCATCACATAACGGTTCACCATACGTGCATGCTACGGGAATCACAAACTTCAACACAAGTTTCTCAAATTCACAACTACTCAACTAGCATGACTCTAATATTACCATCCTCATATCTCAAAACAATCATCAAGTATCAAACTTCTCTTAGTATTCAACACACTCATAAGAGAATTTTATTATTCTCGAATACCTAGCATATTAGGATTTTAAGCAAATTACCATGCTATTAAGACTCTCAAAATAATCTAAGTGAATCATGAGATTTCATCTATGTCCTCAAAATAAAACTACGGCCATGCTCTAAAAGATATAAGTGAAGCACTAGAGCAAATGACAAACTACCCCGAAAGATATAAGTGAAGATCAATGAGTAGTCGAATAATTATGCAACTATGTGAAGACTCTCTAACATTTAATAATTTCAGATCTTGGTATTTTATTCAAACAGAAAGCAAAACAAAATAAAATGACATTCTAAGAATGGCAAACATCATGTGAAGAAGCAAAAATTTAGGATCAACCGATACTAACCGATAATTGTTGAAGAAGAAAGGTTGGATGCCAACCGGGGCATCCTCAAGCTTAGATGCTTGAGACTTCTTGAAATATTATCTTGGGGTGCCTTGGTCATCCCCAAGCTTGAGCTTTTTTGTCTCCATAATTCCTCTCATATCACGGTCTCCCTAAATCTCAAAAGCTTCATCCACACAAAACTCAACAAGGACTCGTGAGATAAGTTAGTATAAACCATTGCCAAAACCTTATCATACTCTACTATAGCAAATAACTAAAATTATTATTCAAAATTGCATACTAAATGCCTCTGCATATTTAATAGTCCTATCCTCAAATATAATCATTAAAGAAGCAAACATATGCAAACAATGCAAACATAACAGCAATCTGCCTAAACAGGATAGTCTGTAAAGAATTGAGCAACATCCATACTTACCTAGCTCCAAAAATTATGAAAGAAAATTCCCACTGTAGTAAATTTATCAGATATTAATATTCAAAAGGTTTCAACATTTTATCACATTCTGACTTTTCTAGGGAATTATTGCAACAGCGGTAAACTTTCTGTTTTCAAACAGCAACATGTATACTTGTAACATAGGCATAGTAAAGGCTATCAATGCCACTTTTATTGAAATAAAAGATGCAAAACATTGTTATAAATGACAGCAACCAAATCCTAACAAAATAAATTGACGCGCCAAGCAAAACACATATCATGTGGCGAATAAAAATATAGCTCCAAGTAAAGTTACCGATGAACGAAGACGAAAGAGGGGATGCCTTCCGGGGCATCCCCAAGCTTAGGCTCTTGGCTATCCTTGAATATTACCTTGGGGTGCCTTGGGCATCCCCAATATTAGGATCTTGCCACTCCTTATTCCATAGTCCATCGAATCCTTACCCAAAACTTGAAAACTTCACAACACAAAACTTAACAGAAAACTCGTAAGCTCCGTTAGTATAAGAAAATAAATCACCACTTCAAGGTACTGTAATGAACTCATTATTTATTTATATTGGTGTTAAACCTACTGTATTCCAACTTCTATATGGTTTATAAACTATTTTACTAGACATAGATTCATCAAAATAAGCAAACAACACACGAATAACAGAATCTGTCAAAAACAGAACAGTCTGTAGTAATCTGGATCAAACGTATACTTCTGAAACTCATAAAATTCTCAAATAAATTGATGGACCTAAGGAATTTATCTATTAATCATCTGCAAAAATAATTAACTAAATAAAACTCTCCAAATAAAAATGGCAGTAGTTCTCGTGAGCGCTAAAGTTTCTGTTTTTTACAGCATGATCGCAAAGACTTTCCCCAAGTCTTCCCAACGGTTCTACTTGGCACAAACACTAATTAAACACATCAAACCACATATAAACATAGTCTAGATGGATTATTTATTATTAAACAGGAACAAAAATCAAGGAACTAAAATAAAATTGGGTTGCCTCGCAACAAGCGCTATCGTTTAACGCCCCTAGCTAGGCATGATAATGACAATGATGCTCACATAAAGGATAAGAATTGAAACATAAGGACAGCATCATGAAGAATATGACTAGCACATTTAAGTCTAACATACTTCCTATTCATAGGGATTTTGTGAGCAAACAACTTGTGGGAACAATAATCAACCAGCATAGGAGGGCAAAACAAGCATAACATCAAAACTTTAAGCACATAGAGAGGAAACTTGATATTATTGCAACTCCTACAAGCATATATTCCTCCCTCATAATAATTTTCAGTAGCATCATGAATGAATTCAACAATATAACCAGCACCTAAAGCATTCTTTTCATGATCTACAAGCATAGAAATTTTATTACTCTCCACATAAGCAAAATTCTTCTCATGGATAATAGTGGGAGCAAACTCAACAAAATAACTATCATGTGATTGAAAATTAAGATCAAGATGACAAGTTTCATGGTTATCATTATTCTTTAAAGCATACTTGTCATCACAATAATCATCATAGATAGGAGGCATGCTTTCATCATAATAAGTTTGCTCATCAAAACTTGCGGTACAAAAAATATCATCTTCATCAAACATAGCTTCCCCAAGCTTGTGGCTTTGCATATCATTAGCATCATGGATATTCAGGGAATTCATACTAACAACATTGCAATTATGCTCATCATTCGAATATTTAGTGCCAAACATTTTATAGATTTCTTCTTCTAGCACTTGAGCACAATTATCATTTCCATCATACTCACGAAAGATATTAAAGAGGTGAAGCGTATGAGACAAACTCAATTCCATTTTTTTGTAATTTTCTTTTATAGACTAAACTAGTGATAAAACAAGAAAATAAAAGACTCGATTGCAAGATCTAAAGATATACCTTCAAGCTCTAACCTCCTCGGCAATGGTGCCAGAAAAGAGCTTGATGTCTACTACACAACCTTCTTTTTGTAGACGTTGTTGGGCCTCCAAGTGCAGAGGATTGTAGGAGAGTAGCAAATTTCCCTCAAGTGAATGACCTAAGG
The DNA here is from genome assembly GCF_018294505.1 of Triticum aestivum. Classification (NCBI taxonomy): domain Eukaryota; kingdom Viridiplantae; phylum Streptophyta; class Magnoliopsida; order Poales; family Poaceae; genus Triticum; species Triticum aestivum. The sequence continues at coordinate 274,972,170 of NC_057797.1, read as the reverse complement.
TTTATCAATCCGTAGGAGGCGTAGGATGAAGATGGTCTCTCTCAAGCAACCCTGCAACCAAATAACAAAGAGTCTCTTGTGTCCCCAACACACCCAATACAACGGTAAATTGTATAGGTGCACTAGTTCGGCGAAGAGATGGTGAAACAAGTGGTATATGGATAGTAGATAAAGGTATTTGTAATCTGAAATTATAAAAACAGCAAGGTAGCAAGCGATAAAAGTGAGCACAAACGGTATTGAAATGCGTTGAAACAAGGCCTAGGGTTCATACTTTTGCTAGTGTAAGTCCTCTCAACAATACTAACATATTTGGATCATAAAACTATCCCTCAACATGCAACAAAGAGTCACTCCAAAGTCACTAATAGCGGAGAACGAACGAAGAGGTTATGGTAGGGTACGAAACCACCTCAAAGTTATTCTTTCCAATCAATCCGTTGGGCTATTCCTATAAGTGTCACAAAAAGCCCTAGAGTTCGTACTAGAATAACACCTTAAGACACAAATCAATCAAAACCCTAATGTCACCTAGATACTCCAATGTCACCTCAAGTATCCGTGGGTATGATTATACGATATGCATCACACAATCTCAGATTCATCTATTCAACCAACACAAAGGACCTCAAAGAGTGCCCCAAAGTTCTACCGAACAATCACGACGAAAACGTGTGCCAACCCCTATGCATAGGTTCATGGGCGGAACCCGCAAGTTGATCACCAAAACATACATCAAGTGAATCACGTGATATCCCATTGTCACCACAGATATCCATGGCAAGACATACATCAAGTGTTCTCAAATCTTTAAAGACTCAATCCGATAAGATTACTTCAAAGGGGAAACTCGATTCATTACAAGAGAGAAGAGGGGGAGGAGAAACATAAGATCCAACTATAATAGCAAAGCTCGCGATACATCAAGATCGTGCCAAATCAAGAACACGAGAAAGAGAGAGAGATCAAACACATAGCTACTGGTACATACCCTCAGCCCTGAGGGAGAACTACTCCCTCCTCGTCATGGAGAGCACCGGAATGATGAAGATGGCCACCGAAGAAGGATTCCCCCCTCCAGCAGGGTGCCGGAATGGGTCTAGATTGGTTTTTGGTGGCTACAAAGGCTTCTGGTGGCGGAACTCCCGATATATTGTTCTGGAAGTTTTAGGGTACGTGGAGTTATATAGGCGGAAGAAGTACGTCAGGGGAGCCACGAGGGCCCCACGAGGCAAGGGGCGCGCCCTAGGGGGGTGGGCGCGCCCCCACCCTTGTGGCTTCCTCGTTCCTTCCTTGATGTGGGGTCCAAGTCCATCGGGTGGCTTTAGTTCCAAAAATAACTTCTCTAGTTGATTTCGTTCCGTTTCGACTCCGTCTGATATTCCTTTTCTTCAAAACACTGAAATAGGCATAAAACAACAAATATGGGCTGGGCCTCCGGTTAATAGGTTAGTCCCAAAAATAATATAAAAGTGGATAATAAAGCCCAATATTGCCCAAAACAGTAGATAATATAGCATGGAGCAATCAAAAATTATAGATACGTTGGAGACGTATCACTACAGTGAAGCACAAGTGTGGTAAAAGGATAGTAGCATTGTCCCTTCTCTCTTTTTCTCTCATTTTTTTATTTGGGCCTTTTCTCTTCTTTTTTATGGCCTCTTTTTTTAGTCCAGAGTCCCATCCCGACTTGTGGGTGAATCATAGTCTCCATCATCCTTTCCTCACTTGGGACAATTCTCTAAAAATGATGATCATCACACTTTTGTTTACTTACAACTCAACAATTACAACTCGATACTTAGAACAAAATATGACTCTATGTGAATGCCTCCGGCGGTGTACCGGGATATGCAATGAATCAAGAGTGACATGTATGAAAGAATTATGAACGGTGGCTTTGCCACAAATACAATGTCAACTACATGATCATGCAAGCAATATGACAATGATGAAGCGTGTCATAATAACGGAAAGGTGGAAAGTTGCATGGAAATATATCTCGAAATGGCTATGGAAATGCCATGATAGGTAGGTATGGTGGCTGTTTTGAGGAAGGTATATGGTGGGGTGTATGGTACCGGCGAAAAGTGTGCGGTATTAGAGAGGCTAGCAATGGTGGAAGGGTGAGAGTGCGTCTAATCCATGGACTCAACATTAGTCATAAAGAACTCACATACTTATTGCAAAAATCTATTATTTATCGAAATAAAATATTACGCGCATGCTCCTAGGGGGATAGATTGGGGGAAAAGACCATCGCTCGTCCCCGACCGCCACTCATAAGGAAGACAATCAATAAATAAATCATGCTCTGACTTCTTCACATAACGGTTCACCATACGTGCATGCTACGGGAATCACAAACTTCAACACAAGTATTTCTCAAATTCACAACTACTCAACTAGCATGACTCTAATATCACCATCTCCATATCTCAAAACAATTATCAAGTATCAAACTTCTCATAGTATTCAACACACTCATAAGAAAAAAATTATTAATCTTGAATGCCTAACATAATTAAATCGAATTACCATGCTGTTTTGTAGGACTCTCAAAATAATCTAAGTGAAGCATGAGAGAACAATAGTTTCTATAAAATAAATCCACCACCGTGCCCTAAAAGATATAAGTGAAGCACTAGAGCAAAAACTATATAACTCAAAAGATATAAGTGAAGCACATAGAGTATTCTAACAATTTCCGAATCATGTGTGTCTCTCTCAAAAGGTGTTTACAGCAAGGATGCTTGTGGAAAAATAACAAATAAATACTCAAATAATGCAAGACGCTCCAAGCAAAACACATATCATGTGGTGAATAAAAATATAGCTCCAAGTAAAGTTACCAATGGAAGTAGACGAAAGAGGGGATGCCTTCCAGGGCATCCCCAAGCTTGGGCTTTTAGGTGTCCTTATATTATCTTGGGTTGCCATGGGAATCCCCAAGCTTAGGCTCTTGCCACTCCTTGTTCCATAATCCATCAAATCTTTCACCCAAAACTTTAAAACTTCACAACACAAAACATAAATTAGAAAATCTCGTGAGCTCCGTTAGCGAAAGAAAACAAAACACAACTTCAAGGTACTGTAATGAACTCATTCTTTATTTATATTGGTGTTAAACCTACTGTATTCCAACTTCTCTATGGTTTATAAACTATTTTACTAGCCATAGATTCATCAAAATAAGCAAACAATACACGAAAAACAGAATCTGTCAAAAACAGAACAGTCTGTAGTAATATGTATCTAACGCAAGTTCTGGAACCCCAAAAATTCTAAAATAAATTGCTGGACGTGAGGAATTTATATATTAATCATCTGCAAAGTGAATTAACTAAATAGCACTTTCCAAATAAAAATGGCAGCAATTCCCGTGAGCGCTAAAGTTTCTGTTTTTCTACAGCAAGATTAAAAAGACTTTCCCCAAGTCTTCCCAACGGTTCTACTTGGTACAAACACTAATTAAACACAAACAAAACGGAGGCTAGATAAATTATTTATTGAATAATAGCAAGGAAAAATATTGGGTTGTCTCCCAACAAACGCTTTTCTTTAAAGCCCTATAGCTAGGCATTGATAATTTTAATGATGCTCACATGAAAGACAAGAATTGAATCACAAAGAGAGCATCATAAAACACGTGACAAACACATCTAAGTCTAACATACTTACTATGCATAGGCATCTTATAGGAAAAGAAATTATCAAGGAGAGCAAAAACTAGCATATGCAAGGAAGCGGAAAGAAACAATAGCAATCTCAACATAACGAGAGGTAATTTAGTAACATGAAAATTTCTACCACCATATTTTCCTCTCTCATAATAATTGCATGTGGGATCATATGCAAATTCAACAAATTAGCTATCACATAAAATATTTTCAAAACGATCCACATGCATGCAAAGTTGACACTCTTCCAAAATAGTGGGATTAACATTAACTAAAGTCATGACCTCTCCAAACCCACTTTTATCAAAAATTTCATAAGATTGAACATTCTCCAAATATGTGGGATCTAAAGTTGACACTCTTCCAAACCCACTTTCAATAATATTTCAAACACTATTATCAATCTCATATTCATCATGGGGCTTAAATAAATTTCCAAGATCAAAAGAAGAATCACCCCAATCATGATCATTGCAACAAGTACTAGATATAGCAAAACTAGCATCCCCAAGCTTAGGGTTTTGCATATTGACATTAATAGAATTTATACTATCATTATTGCAATCATGCTTTCTATTCAAAGATTCATCGTGAATCACTCCATAAAGTAATCATCACACTTTTCAGATTCACGAATTTCAAGCAAAACCTCATAAAGATAATCTAGTGTACAAAATTCACTAGCAATTGGTTCATTATAATTGGATCTCTTAAAAAGATTAGCAAGCGGATGAGGATCCATAGATCTTAGGTTCTCTACTTAGTAATAAATAAACAACTATTCCAATCAAACGAGCAAACGAGCCAAGTAAGACATCAAAGCAAACGGGAAAGAGGCGAACGAAAAAGAGGGCGAATAAAACGGCAAGGGTGAAGTGGGGGAGAGGAAAACGAGAGGCAAATGGCAAATAATGTAATGTGGGAGATAAGGGTTTGTGATGGGTACTTGGTATGTTGACTTTTTTGTAGACTCCCCGGCAACGGCGCCAGAAATCCTTCTTCCTACTTCTTGAGCGCTGCGTTTGTTTTCCCTTGAAGAGGAAAGGGTGATGCAGCAAAGAGGCTTAAGTATTTCCCTCAGTTTTTGAGAACCAAGGTATCAATCCAGTAGGAGGCCACGCACGAGTCCCTCGCACCTACACAAACAAATAAAATCCTCGCAACCAACGCAATAAAGGGGTTGTCAATCCCTTCATGGTCACTTACGAAAGTGAGATCTGATAGATATGATAAGATAATATTTTTGGTATTTTTATGATAAAGATGCAAAGTAAGGAAAGCAAAATAAACGGAAAAGGAAATAGCTTGTTGACGGAAGATTAATATGATGGAGAATAGACCCGGGGGCCATAGGTTTCACTAGTGGCTTCTCTCGAGAGCATAAGTATTATGGTGGGTAAACAAATTACTGTTGAGCAATTGACAGAATTGAGCATAGTTATGAGAATATCTAGGTATGATCATGTATATAGGCATCACGTCCGAGACAAGTAGACCGACTTCTGCCTGCATCTACTACTATTTCTCCACACATCGACCGCTATCCAACATGCATCTAGAGTATTAAGTTCAAAAGAACAGAGTAACGCTTTAAGAAAGATGACATGATGTAGAGGGATAAACTCATGCAATATGAAATAAACCCCATCTTGTTCTCCTCGATGGCAACAATACAATATGTGCCTTGCTGCCCCTACTGTCACTGGGAAAGGACACCGCAAGATTGAACCCAAAGCTAAGCACTTCTCCCATTGCAAGAAAGATCAATCTAGTAGGCCAAACCAAACTGATAATTTGAAGAGACTTGCAAAGATAACCAATCATACATAAAAGAATTCAGAGAAGATTCAAATATTGTTCATACATAAACTTGATCATAAACCCACAATTCATCGGTTTCAACAAACACACCGCAAAATAAGATTACATCAAATAGATCTCCACAAGAGAGGGGGAGAACTTTGTATTGAGATCCAAAAAGAGAGAACAAGCCATCTAGCTAATAACTATGGACCTGAAGGTCTGAAGTAAACTACTCACACTTCATCGGAGAGGCTATGGTGTTGATGTAGAAGCCCTCCATGATCAATGCCCCCTCTGGTGGAGCTCCGGAAAAGGCCCCAAGATGGGATCTCATGGATACAGAAAGTTACGGCGGTGGAATTAGGGTTTTGGCTCCGTATCTGGTAGTTTGGGGGTACGTAGGTATATATAGGAGGAAGAAGTACATCGGTGGAGCAACGTGGGCCCCACAAGGGTGGAGGGCGCGCCTGGGGGGGTAGGCACGCCCCCTACCTCGTGCCCTCCTGGTTGCTTTCTTGACGTAGGATCCAAGTCCTCTAGATCATGTTCGTTCCGAAAGTCATGTTCCCGAAGGTTTCATTCCGTTTGGACTCCGTTTGATATTCTTTTTCTGTGAAACTCTAAAATAGGCAAAAAAACAGCAATTCTGGGATGGGCCTCCGGTTAATAGGTTAGTCCCAAAAATAATATAAAAGTGTATAATAAAGCCCAATAATGTCCAAAACAGGATATAATATAGCATGGAACAATCAAAAATTATAGATTCGTTGAAGACGTATCACCCCCTGCCCCCTCGTCTTGATGGTGTTCGTCATTCCTTCTTGGTGGTGGCGGCAGCAGAGGGAGTCCGGCGTTGCCTTGAGGACGATCCTCATGAGGCTGATCCCTCCAGGCGCCCTCGCGAGGCTGATCCTGCCAGCAGTCCTCACGAGGTCGGTCGTGCCACTCCTGGCGCGGGCCATGGTCGTCCCAGCGTCCACCACCATGTCCTCCTCCTCAGTTGTAGCCCCGGTCGCCGCACTCGGGGTGTCGACCGAAGCGTCCTTCGCGAATGGCTTGAGCTCTTGACAGTCGCTGGTGTTGTCGGTATTTAGGTTGTGGAAGGCGCAGAACGGATGGCTGCTCTTGGATGACTCTGGTTGGTCTCTGCCATGCTTGGTGTCTGGTTCCGCTGTGAGCACGGCTGCTCCCTTGCGCTCCACGTCCTTGGCCTTGGCTTTCTTCTCCTCTGGGTCTGTGGATGGGAGCTCGAGGAGGGAGAGGCGCCTCTCCTCAGCTCTTGCGCACTTTGTCGCCAGGTTGAACAACTCCAGGGACGTGCAGAGCTCCTCGTGGATAGCGAGCTCTTCCTTCATCTTGACATCGTGGACGCCATCAGAGAACGCAGAGATGATGGCCTCGTCCGTCACCTTGGGGATCTTGAGGCGGACATTGTTCAAGCGCTGGATGTACTTCTGGAGGGTCTCTCCTGGTTGCAGCCTGACGCGGCGTAGGTCACCCGCAGCCGGCGGGCGGTTGCGAGTGCCCTGGAAGTTGGTGACGAAGTGGTTGCGCATCTCGTCCCAGGAGGAGATCGAGCCCGGTGACAGGTTCAGGAGCCAGGAGCCATGACTTTCTCGTCGATGTTGTCCACTTCGATGCTCAGCTCGTAGAGCTACAAGAACTCCAGGGGTTGGGGTGCCGTCATAGCAAGGAGGCAGGTCCGGCTTGAACTTGCCTGGCCAGGCAACGCTACGCAGCTCGGGGGTGAAAGCGCGGCAACCGGCTGTGGTCACCGGGGCTCGCCTTGGGGTGGAGCTTGGTCTTGATGGGGTCCGCACCCTGCCGCTACAGGTGGCGCGCGATCTTGCCGCCGCAGCCGGTCCTGGCGCGGTGGCACGAGGAGCGGCGAAGCGTTTTCTTGCAGTCGAGGGACTTCTTCACAACTTCTTTCTTCACGCGCGGGCGCGGGACGCGATGGGTCGCCTTGTGGAGCCGCGCGCCTTGGTGCCAGGGCGCCGTCTTGGGGTAGAGGTGGTGGAGGCGCTCCGTGAGCTATGTCACCCGTAGCTGGCGGAGGGCGAGGCGGAGAGAGGGATGGCGCAGGGGAGCCCCCTGCGGCGCGGACAAGCTCGGCAATGCGGTCGAGCCAGTCCATGTAGAGGTCATCAACCGGTCGGTAGCGCAGGAGCTCGTGCGCCATGAGGAGCGCGGCCCGTGCGTCCATGGGAGGGTGACGTGCATGGGAAGAAGAAATGGTCAGGGTCAGCGATGGAGTGGCGGTGTGGCCGTCCCTACGCAGCGAGGGGTGCAGCGAGGATGCTTGCTGCTTGTTCCTTGTCGGCCCGGTGGCGGCGTTGGCGGCAGGCGATGGGGAACAACGAGGTGGCCCACCGATGGGAGCCGACTGAGCGACGCGGGCGGCGAGGGCAGCCCGGCGCTCAGCACGAGCACGGCACGCGTTTTCCATGGAGACGGTGGAGCAACGGGACGCGGAGTGACGGAAGGAAGCTTTGGCGCACCCCTACCTGGCGCGCCAAATGTCGGATCACAGGTTCCGGCAAAACCCACGAGGTTCGAACACTGGGGTGCATGCGAAGGTTTTCTCCCTATCGATCCACGCCCTAGCTCGCTAAGATCTCACGGATGAACTCCACGAACTTGCAACACAAATACAGAAGATTTATATTGGTTCGGGCCACCATTGTGGTGTAATACCCTACTCCAGTGTGGTGGTGGTGGATTGCCTCTTGGGCTGATGATGAACAGTACAAGGGGAAGAACAGCCTCCTGAGGTTGAGGTGTTCTTGTGCTTGGCGAACTTGTGTGGGTGAGATGCCTCTAAATGAGTTCCCCCTCTTTTCTCTCGTCCCCACCACTGTAGTGGCTAGTTCTACTTATATAGGCCCTGGTCCTCTCCCAAATATTGAGTGGGAAGGGAGCCAACAACGGCCAATTTGAAAGGGGACAGCTAGTATAGCTTATCCTGACAAAAGTAGTCTTCGCCTGCAAAAGGCTCTGGTGGTGATGCCGTCTTGGGCTCCATGATGACCTCCGTCTTGCCATCCTGCTGGTCTTGGTCTCATTGCACCGATATGGAAACCTTTGCTTGATGCCTTGGTACTCCGCGCCTGCGCTTGCCCCCTTGGCACCAAAGAGGAAGCAAGGACACTGCATGCGCTGGCGCCCGCTTGGTCTCGATCGTCATGGCTCACGTCACGAGGACCTCGCGAGGTTTTCCTTGCCTTGATCTCTTTGCCCCTCGTGAGCCTGCCTGGCGAGGCCACTCCTGAGGAGGTCTTGTGTTGTCCACCTCGTGCGGCTTGGCCCCTCACGAGGGTATTGAATACCTCGTCGATGAAGATGGGCCATACAGACCTGCTAGCTCAGCCATGCCGTGGGCCGTAGGCAGGAAAGTCTGGGGACCCCCGTTCCCAGAACGGCGATAGCTACGGTGGTGGGTTGGGCCAGGAAAAGTGCTGGGCCGGCTCTGCTGCAGGTAAACGCCAGGTAAGTCTTTCTCTCCTCTGTCTTTTATTCATTTGTTTCTGTTTTCTATTTTTGCAGTTTGTTTCTGAATTTGGTTTTCTAACCAAATTATTTTTGTAGCTTCTAAAAGCTATTGTGGATGCACTAATTATTCCAAAGCCCCACAACAAGTTCCAGAATTACTAGAGCTCTAAAATTATCTATAGCATTTATTAGCTCCAATTCAAATACTTACTGGGTTAATTCAAAAATCCATAAATGTCCAAGAAATATTCTCATCATTTTTGGCAGAGGTTTTCACCTTTATCAGAAATCATGAACATTTTCAAAGGGCATTGGGCTCATTGAAAAAGATTTTAATTGAACCTATTTGAATTCTTTCTGGTGCTAGGGTTTGATCGATCCCCATTTCAACTTTAAATGAAATTTAAACATGATGCATGGAAGCCACTCACTGATGCAACTAATTACAAAGTAGAATTCTAGGGCTGTGACATGAGCTTTCATAAACTTATCGCTCTAGTGCATCCATTGCATGGAAATCCCTACTCACTCAACTTGATATCTATTGATGGGCATCTCCATAGCCCGTTGATACTCCTAGTTTATGTGAGACTATCTCCTTCTTTTTGTTTTCACCACAACCACCATATTCTATTCCACCTATAGTGATACGTCCATAGCTCGCGCTCATGTATTGCATGAAAATTGAAAAGGTTTGAGAACATCAAAAGTATGAAACAATTGCTTGGCTTGTCATCGGGGTTGTGCATGATTTGAATATTTTGTGTGATGAAGATGGAGCATGGCTAGACTATATGATTTTCTAGGGATAAGCTTTCTTCGGCCATGTTATTTTGAGAAGACATAATTGCCTTGTTAGTACGCTTGAAGTATTATTGTTTCTATGTCAATATTAAACTTTTGTTTTGAATCTTATGGATATGAACATTCATGCCACAATAAAGAAAAATTACATGGATAAATATGTTAGGTAGCATTCCACATCAAAAATTCTGTTTTTATCATTTACCTACTCGAGGACAAGCAGGAGTTAAGCTTGGGGATGCTTGATACGTCTCCAACGTATCTATAATTTTTTATTGTTCCATGCTATTATATTATCTGTTTTGGATGCTTTATATGCATTAATATGTTATTTTATATTATTTTTGGGACTAACCTATTAACCTAGAGCCCAGTGCCAGTTCATGTTTTTTCCTTGTTTTTGAGCTTCATAGAAAAGGAATACCAAACGGAGTCCAAACGGAATAAAACCTTCGCGATGATTTTTCTTGAAACAGAAGACACCTAGGAGACTTGGAGTGCAAGTCAGAAGAGCCACAAGGTAGCCACAAGAGTGGAGGGCGCGCGCCCCTACCTTGTTCGCCCCTTGGTGACCCCCTGTCCTAGATCTTCCTCCTATATATTCACATATATTCCCAAACCACCAGAAGCATCCATGAAAACACTTTTCCACCACCGCAACCTTCTCTTCCCATGAGATCCCATCTTGGGGCCTTTTCCAGCATCCTGCCGGAAGGGGATTCGGTCACGGAGGGCTTCTACATCAACTCTATTGCCCTTCCGATGAAGCGTGAGTAGTTTACCTCAAACCGACGGGTCCATAGCTAGTAGCTAGATGGCTTCTTCTCTCTCTTTGATTCTCAATACCATGTTCTCCTTGATGTTCTTGGAGATCTTTCCGATGTAATCTTCTTTTGCGGTGTGTTTGTCAAGATCCGATGAATTTTGGATTTATGATCAGCTTATCTATGAATATTATTTGAATCTTCTCTGAATTCTTTTATGCATGATTTGATATCTTTGTAATTCTCTTCAAACTATTGGTTTGGTTTGGCCAACTAGATTGGTTTTTCTTGCAATGGGAGAAGTGCTTAGCTTTGGTTTCAGTCTTGCGGTGTCCTTTGCCAGTGACAGTAGGGGCAGAAAGGCATGTATTGTATTGTTGCCATTGAGGATAAAAAGATGGGGTTTACATCATATTGCTTGAGTTTATTCCTCTACATCATGTCATCTTACTTACTGCGTTACTCTGTTCTACATGAACTTAATACTCTAGATGTAGGCAGGAGTCGGTCGATGTGTGGAGTAATAGTAGTAGATGCAGAATCGTTTCGGTCTACTTGACACGGACATGATGCCAATATTTCATAGTCATTGCCTTAGATATCGTCATAACTTTGCGCTTTTCTATCAATTGCTCGACAGTAATTTATTCACCCACCGTATTATTTGCTATCTTGAGAGAAGCCTCTAGTGAAACCTATGGCCCTGGGTCTATTTTCCTTCATATAAGTTTCCAATCTACTATTTTGCAATCTTTTACTTTCCAATCTATAAACCAAAAAACCCAAAAATATTTACTTTATCGTTTGTTTAGTTTCATCTATCTCTATCAAATCTCACTTTTGCAAGTGACCGTGAAGGGATTGATAACCCCTTTATCGCGTTGAGTGCAAGTTGTTTGATTGTTCGTGCAGGTATTGGTGATTTGTGCATTGTCTCCTACTGGATTGAGACCTTGGTTATCTTACTGAGGGAAATACTTATCTCTACTTTGTTGCATCACCCTTTCCTCTTCAAGGAAAAAAAGAACGCAAGCTCAAGAAGTAGCATGCCCTTCCTTGGACAGGCCTCCCACTTATGATTAACCCCTCTCGCAAGCATCCACAACTATGAAAGAAGAATTCAGATAAAACTAACCATAGCATGAAACATATGGATCCAAATCAGCCCCTTACGAAGCAACACATACACTAGAGTTTAAGCTTCTTTCACTCTAGCAACCCATCATCTACTTATTACTTCCCAATGCCTCCCCCTAGGCCCAAAGCATGGTGAAGTATTATGTAGTCGATGTTCACATAACACCACTAGAGGAGAGACAGCATACGTCTCATCAAAATATCGAATGAATACCAAATTCACATGATTACTTATAACAAGACTTCTCCCATGTCCTCAGGAACAAACGTAACTACTCACAAAGCATATTCATGTTCATAATCAGAGGAGCATTAATTATCATTAAGAATCTGAACATATGATCTTTCACCAAATAAACCAACTAGCATCAACTACAAGGAGTAATCAACACTACTAGCAACCCACAAGTACCAATCTGAGGTTTTGAGACAGAGATCGGATACAAGAGATGAACTAGGGTTTGAGAGGAGATGGTGCTGGTGAAGATGTTGATGGAGGTTGACACACTCTCGATGAGAGGATCATTGGTGATGACGATGGCTTCGATTTCCCCCTCTTGGAGTGAAGTTTCCCCGGCAGAACCGCTCCGCCGGAGCCCTAGATTGGTTCTGCCCAGGTTCCATCTCGAGACTGCGGCGCTTCATCCCGAAACTTCCTTTTGCTTTTTTCCAGTTCAAAACACACCATATAGCAGAAGGTGGGCATCAGGGGCCTGCCAGGTGGCCCACAAGGCAGGGGGTAGGGCGCCCCCCACCCTTGTGGATGGCTGGTGGCCCCCCTCTGGTGCTTTCTTCGCCCATTATTTCAGAAGTACAAGGTGCCATCGTCGGAAATAGTGAAGAATGAGGGCTTTCCTTCTGCGAGATAGAGTTTAATCTTCTTGATTTCAGAGTCTTAATGTTGAATAGTGTTGATATCGCCCACCAGATCTGGCTCGACAGCCAGGGTATTTAGAGAACCCTGAGGAACAACACGAAGATTCATCCTTTGGAACTCTGGGGGAGGGGGAGCAAGTGCACCAGTAGGAACAATATGGAGGTTCAGCTTCCTGGATTCTTCAACAAGCAAGGGTTGAACTTCGTGAACCTGGAGGTGGTTGCACTAATACTTGCGGGTCAAGGCATCAGCCACTACATTAACCTTGCCTGGTGTATAGGAAATACCCAAGTCAAAGTCTGCAATAGTCTCCATCCATCTCTGCTGACGGAGGTTCGGGTCTGGCTGAGTAAACAGATACTTTAGACATTGGTGGTCGGTGAAGATCTCGCAAGATTACCGAGAAGGTAATGTCACCACTACTTCAGTGCATGAATGGCAGCAGCAAGCTCGATGTCGTGAACTGGGTAGTTCTCTTCGTGAGGGTGCAATTGACGAGAGGCATAAGCAATCACTTTGCGCTCTTGCATTAGGACACAGCCTAATCCTTGACGGGAAGCATTGCAGTAAATGATGAAGTCCTTCTTAGTATCAGGTGGAGAAAGCACTAGGGCAGAAGTCAACTTGTCTTTGAGTGCCTGGAAACTTTCCTAACAATTGTCTGTCCATTGGAACTTGACGCCCTTATGCAATAGGTTAGTCAGAGGCCTGGTGATCTTGGAGAAGTTCTTGATGAATCGACGGTAATGGCTGGTGAGTCCGAGAAAACATCTAACTTGCTTGACATTCTTCGGAGGAGTCCAACCGAGAATAGCATGGACTCATTCTGGGTTGACGGCAATACCATCCTTAGAGATGACATGCCCAAGATAAGTTACTTCAGGAAGCCAGAATTCACACTTGGAATACGTAGCATAGACTTGATGCTCTCGAAGCTTTTCCAAAACAAGGGGAAGATGTTCAACATGTTCTTCTTTGTTCTTGGAATATACAAGGATATCATCCAGATAAACCACGACGAACTTGTCGAGGTATTCCATGAATATATAGTTCATTAGACGAGATAAGGTGGCTGGAGCATTGGTTAAGCCGAATGACATGACGGTGTACTCGTATGATCCATATCGAGTCACGAAGGCGGTCTTTGGGATATCCTCTTGATGAACACGGATCTGGTGGTAATCCAACCTCAAGTCGAGAGCAACTTGGGCAAATGAAACCACTGCGAAGAGATTTGTTGATTTCCTCCTTAAGCTCAATGAGTTCATGCGGCGGAATTTTGTAGGGCCGTTTGGCTATAGGAGTGGTTCCTGGTTTCAAGTCGATGATAAATTCAATAGCTCTAGTAGGGGGAATTCCTGGAAGTTCTTCAGGAAAGACGTCGAGGAATTCACGCACGACGGGAATGTGTTCAATGCCCTCGAGTGGTGCAGCGTTCAATGCATTCAACGCATAAAGCCTTGCCTCGGCATTCTGAACCAGACAAGCATTGTAGCTTATTATTTCATCGGAAGGGTGTAGATGGATGGTCTTAGTGGCACAAACTATAGAAGCAGTATGCACTTTCAACCAATCCATTCCCAAAATGAGATCAATGCTATAGGACTTCAGTATGATGGGAGAGACAAGGAATTCCAGTCCTTCAATTTCAATGGGGACGTCGTTGCAAATCATGGAGGTTCGACATTGGCCCGCAGGGGTGTGTACTAATAGCGAAGCATTCATGTCTTCACTTTTAATGCCATGCATGAATTCAAAATCTTTTGACATGAATGAATGTGATGCTCCTGAATCGAATAAAATAGATGCTGGTACTGAATTTACGAGGAGTGTACCCATCATAGTAGCAGGCTGGTCTTGAGCTTCATTCAGATCTACGTGGTTGGCATGAACACGACCATAAGGCCTAGCATTGTTGTTGCGGGGCTGGTTGCTACCATGGCCAGCTGCGGGAACGGGCAGTTGATTCTGGTTCTAAAAGTAGTTCCTGGCAAGGTGACCTGGTTGACCACACTTGTAGCACAGACCATTATTGGGAGTGGGAATAGGAGCTCGGGGTGGTGGAGTTGGAAGCCTTGGCTGCCAAGGTGGTGGAGGAGGCAGACGAGGTGCAACATAGGACTGCCTTGGAGTAGGTGCAGTTGGATGGTACATGCTATTGGGAATCCAGATCCTACGCTTCTACGAGGGCGGGCCCAAAGATGAGCCCGTGTCACGGTTGCGCTTGTGAGAGCTCTGGTGTTCCTGCAGACCAATCTCGACATTGATGGCCTTGTTCACCAAGGTGGCGAAGTCGACAAAGTCGTGTACTAGCAGTGTGAGCTTAATGTCAGCTTGAAGGCCATCACGGAACTTCTCTTGTCTGCGTGCATCAGTTGCAATGTCTTCTTCAGCATAGCGGGATAAGTCGAGAAACTCCCATTGACAAGCTTCGACAGTTTTGTTGCCTTGGGTGAGGTTGCGGTAGATCGCAGAATGCGGTAGCTCACTAGATCGGACAAAGGGGTACAACAGCATCAGAGCATGGTAAAGGTGCTGACGGGTGGTGTACAGCTCATGGCGAAGAGCTCGGTTGGCTTGACCTAGCCCATCATCTTGCAGAACCAAGTTCTGATGGTGGAAGGGACCTTGGATGATGGTGGAGTAGGCAGCAGTGTAGTATCCCTCCGCACCATCGTCAGATGCGATAGCAATGTGCCTGAAAGGGGAGGTTTCCAACGCCTGATACTCTCCATGAAGACGTGTCAAAGCAGTATAAGCAGCATCGTGGACTGGAATATCGATGGTCACTCCAACACCATGAGTGGTGTACAGCACAGTAGTGGAGTCATACTCCCGAGAGTAGAGGTGGAAGATGGCACGATACTGCTCCTGGTTAAAGTCCTGGTACTGCTCGCACACGATGTACTTAGTGTGCCAGCGATAACACAGATAGGTCATCATCTTAGCTAACACAGCAGGTGAATCTGGGACACCAATGGCCGTCATGTGGCGCACAACCTACCTCGTGGGTTCCATCTAAAAACAAAGATGTTTCAAAAGGAGTCAAATGACAGTGTGGGTATTGTTCAAAATTCTATTCTAAGGAATAACTGTGGCTTATCCAACCTTGGGGTGAATGTGGTCACGGGATCCTAATGCTAAAGTTAGTAAATTCGTTTAACCCAAGTAGAAGAGAGTTCAGAGTCCCGGAGTAAAGATCGAGGAGTAAAAGATCTCAATACCACCCAAATGGCAGTGTGGGCCCATAAGACACACAACCATGTTAGTAAAAGTTTTGTAATGTCTACACTTGACTTCGGCCAAGGAGTGTGGAGGGGGATTCCTACAGGCAGTCGGCTCTGATACCAACTTGTGACACCCCCGATTCAATCGTACACTAATCATACACGCAAATGTGTATGATCAAGATCAAGGACTCATGGGAAGATATCACAACAGAACTCTAGACACAAATAAAATAATACAAGCTTTATATTACAAGCCAGGGGCCTCGAGGGCTCGAATACAAAATCTCAAAATCAAACGAGTCAGCGGAACCAACAATATCTGAGTACAAACATAAGTTAAACAAGTTGCCATAAGATGGCTAGCACAAATAGGGATACAGATCGAAGAGACGCATGCCTCTTGCCAGGGATCCTCCTAACTACTCCTGGTCGTCGGCGGCCTAAACATAGTAGCAGGCACCCGTGGTGTAGTAGGGGTCGTCGAAGGTGGCGTCTGACTCCTGGGCTCCAGCATCTGGTTGCGACAACCGAGAGGAAAGGAAAGGAGGGAAAGAGGGAGCAAAGCAACCGTGAGTACTCATCCAAAGTACTCGCACGCAAGGATCTACACTACATATGAATTGGTATCAATGAAATGGATAGTATCCGTGAACTGAACTGCAGAATACTAGAATAAGAGGGGGTAGCTAGTCCTATCGAAGACTACCCTTCTGGCAGCCTCCATCTTGAAGCAGTAGAAGAGAGAGTAGATGGTATGTTAACCAAGTATCATCGCATAGCATAATCCTACTCGGCGATCCTTTCCTCGTCACCCTATTAGAGATCGATCACCGGGTTGTATCTGGCACTTGAAAGGGTGTGTTTTATTAATTATCCGGTTCTGGTTTTCATAAGGTCGAGGTACAACTCCGGTTCATCCTTTTACCGAGGGACACGGCTATTCGAATAGATAAACTTCCCTGTAGGGGTGCACCACATTACCCAACAAGCTCGATCCCTCTGGCCGGACACACTTTCCTGGGTCATGCCCGACCTCGGAAGATCAACAGGTCGCAGCCCCACATAGGCACAACAGAGAGGCCAGTACGCCAGTCTAAATCCTAAGCGCGCAGGGGTCTGGGCCCATCTCCCATTGCACACCTGCATGTTGCGAGGGTGTCCGGTGAGCAAACCTAGCAACCTCCATTACAAAGGAAGTTGTGTTACACGGTCCAACCCGGCGTGTGCCGCTCAGTCGCTAACATCAAGAAGGCTTCGGCTAATACCATGACGGTGAGTGCCCATAACTGTTGTTGCGTAGTTGGTTAGAGCATATAGGCCAGTCGCCAGACTCTGATCAGATACCAAGATCTCACTACGCGTGTTAATTGAAGTATCCGCGGATGCCGACCAGGGCCAGGCCCACCTCTCACCTAGGTGGTCTCAACCTGCCCTGTCACTCCGCCATAAAGATCCACCGAGGGGGCCATCGGGACAAATGTCCTTTCAGCCCACAATCCCTGAATCACTCACGGGTACTCTACGAGCCGACCCGTCTTTAGTCACCACATGTATCATATATTATGTATATAAGTACATACCCGTGATCACCTCCTGAGTGATCACGGCCCGATAGTATAGCATGGCAGACAGACAAGAATGTAGGGCCGCTAATGGAATACTAGCATCCTATACTAAGCATTTAGGATTGCGGGTAAAGGTAACAACAGTAGTAGCAAAGACAGGCTATGCAGAAGAATAGGATTAACCGAAAGCAGTAACAAGCTACACTACTCTAATGCAAGTAGTAGAGAGAAGGAATAGGCGATACCGGGTTGATCAGAGTAGGTGATAGGCGAAGGGGGGAAACATCCGGGAAAGTATTCCCGGTGTTTCGCGTTTTTGGACAAAGGGACTGGAGGGGGAAAGTTGTCTGCTCGCTATGCTAGGGATGTGTGGCTGACAAACGGACTGCCTATTCTGATTCATCTCGTCGTTCTGAGCAACTTTCATGTACAAAGTATTTTCATCCGAGTTGCGGATTATTTAATATTAATTTTCAAAGTTTTAATCCATTTCTGAAATTATTTTTATTCGAAAATATATATTGCATCAGCATGACGTCAGCGGCCAACTCTAACCATTGACTGGGTCAAACTGGCGAAGTGGGCCCGTTCATCATTGACACACTAACTAACTATCATATTAACTAAATTAGTTAGTTAATTAGATTAACTAACACATGTTAATTAGGTTAATTAATTGTCCTAATTAATTAATTAATTAATTATATTATTATTATTATTATTATTAAGTTCTTTTTTTCTGGAGCGTGGGGCCCCTAGTCAGTGGCTCTGGGGGAGCCTAGCAGGAACTGGGCTAGCGGGTGCAGGCACGCGCCCGTCAGGGCGAACCCGGTGAGCGGGTGACGGGCGCCGAGGCGCGGTGGGGTGCCAAAGTTGGACGCGGGGGCAGCGACGGTCGGCGCGAGCTGGGACGGCGACCGCGGGGTGGGCGACAAGCGGGTGCGGCGAAGCCGGAGCAGGGCTGCGGGACGTAGCCGGCATGGAGGGGCGGTAGGGGTGCCACGGCCGGCGCTAGCAGCGGGCGCAGGCGTGGGTCTGGTAGGAACGGCGGCGGTGGGCACGCACGAGGATGGTGCGCGGGTCTGCGGGCATGGGCGTGACATGACGACGCGAGGAGCAGAGGCGAGCAGGGGAGAGGAGGAGAGGTGCGGCCAGCAGCGGCGGACCAAGGCGGCGGCTGCGAGGCCATGGGAGGCCGGAGGTGGACGCGGGCGGAGATTGCCACAGCCTTGGGCGTGGCCGACAGTGGTGACGGTGGGCGGGGCGAGGCCACGCGCAAGCATGGGTGTGCGCGGGTGGAAGAGCTCGCGCTAGCGGGGAGGCGCGGAGCAGGGGGCGCGTGTACGTGCATACGAGGATAGGGGAGAGAAGAGAGGTCGGGGCCTTACCGTGAGGTGCAGGGTCAAGGGCAGCGGGGCTCGGAGAGGTAGACGGGGATGGGGACGAGGTCGACGACGGAGAGGAGGAGGTCCGGCGATGAAGCGGTCTAGCAAGTTGGCTTCGGGCTACGGCGAGGTCAAGCGGCGTCAGGCCCTTGCCCCCGATCTCGATCCAGATAGGGTGAAGAGGGGAGCGGGCGATGTGGGGGAGTGGGGGAAGTGGGGTGGAGCAGGGGGTTAGGGTTTTCCCCCTGGTGGGATATGGAGGGGGTTGGGCCGGCCGGTTGGTGGGCTGGCCGGCTGGCCGTCTGTGTTAGGGAACGTAGCATGCAATTTTAAAAAAATTCCTACGATCACGCAAGATCTATCTAGGAGATGCATAGAAATGAGAGGGGGAGAGTGTGTCCACGTACCCTTGTAGACCGAAACCGGAAGCATTAGATTAACGTGGTTGATGTAGTCGAACGTCTTCTCGATTCAACCGATAAAGTACCAAACGTACGACACCTCCTGGTTCTACACACGTTCAGCTCAATGACGTCCCTCGAACTCTTGATCCAGCAAAGTGTCGAGGGAGAGTTCCGTCATCACGACGGCGTGGTGACAGTGATGGTGAAGTGATCTGCGCAGGGCTTCGCCTAAGCACTACGTGAATATGACTGGAGGCGTAAACTATGGAGGGGGGCGCCGCACACGGCTAACAATGTTTGTTGTGTGTTCTAGCAGTGCCCCCCTCATATATATAGGTTGGAGGGGAGGAGAGGCAGCCAAGGGGGCGCCCCAAGTAGGAGGAATCCTACTTGGGCACCTCCCAATTCGGCCTCCCCCCTTTCCTATTCCTATTCGGCGTAGGAAGGGAAGAGGGGGAAGTGGGAATCCTATTCCTTTTTTCCTTTCATCCTTCCCCTTTCCATCTCTAATTTGGCCAGCCCATATGGGGGGCGCACCAGCCCCTTTGTGCCTGGTGTGTTTCCCCTCTTGGCCCATAAGGCCCATACAATTTGCCGGGGGTAGCCCGGAACCCCTTCTGGTGACCCGATACGTACCCGATACCCCCCGAACACTTTCGATGTCCAAATACTATCGTCCTATATATGAATATTTACCTCTCGACCATTTCGAGACTCACCTTCATGTCCGTGATCTCATCTGGGAATCCAAACAACATTCGGTCACCAAATCACATAATTCATATAATAGAAAATCATCATCGAACGTTAAGTGTGTGGACCCTACGGGTTCGAGAACTATGTAGACATGACCGAGACACCTCTCCGGTCAATAACCAATAGCGGAACCTGGATGCTCATATTGGTTCCCACATATTCTAAGAAGATCTTTATCGGTCGTACCGTAATGACAATATGCGTTATTCCCTTTGTCATCGGTATGTTACTTGCCCGAGATTCGATCGTAGGTATCTTCATACCTAGTTCAATCTCGTTACCGGCAAGTCTATTTACTCGTTATGTAATGCATCATCCTTCAACTAACTCATTACTCACATTGCTTGAAAGTCTTATCATGATGTGCATTATCGAGAGGGCCCGGAGATACATCTCCGATACTCGGAGTGACCAATCCTAATCTCGATCTATGCCAACCCAACAAACACCTTCGGAGATACCTGTAGAGCATCTCTATGATCACCCAGTTACGTTGTGACATTTGATAGCACACAAGGTATTCCTCCGGTATTCGGGAGTTGCATAATCTCATAGTCGAAGGAATATGTATAAGTCATGAAGAAAGCAATAGCAATAAAACTTAACGATCATTATGCTAAACTAGCGGATGGGTCTTGTCCATCACATCATTCTCCTAATGATGTGACCCCGTTCATCAAATGACAACACATGTCTATGGTTAGGAAACTTAACCATCTTTGATTAGCGAGCTAGTCTAGTAGAGGCTTACTAGGGACACAATGTTTTGTGTATGTATCCACACATGTATCAAGTTTCTGGTTAATACAATTCTAGCATGAATAATAAACATTTATCATGATATAAGGAAATAAAATAATAACTTTATTATTGGCTCTAGGGCATATTTCCTTCAGTCTCCCACTTGCACTAGAGTCAATAATCTAGGTTGCATCGCCATGTGATTTAACACCAATATCTCACATCTTTATGTGATTAACACCCATAGTTCACATCGCCATGTGACCAACACTCAAAGGGTTTACTAGAGTCAATAATCTAGTTCACATCGCTATGTGATTAACACCCAAGAGTAATAAGGTGTGATCATGTTTTGCTTGTGAGAGAACTTTTAGTCTACGGGTCTGCCACATTCAGATCCGTATGTATTTTGTAAATTTCTATGTCTACAATGCTTTGCACGGAGCTACTCTAGAGTCAATATGTATCCAGATTGAGACTCAGAGTCATCCAGATCGGTGTAAAAGCTTGCATCGACGTAACTCTTTACGACGAACTCTTTATCACCTCCATAACCAAGAAATATTTCCTTAGTCCTCTTAGGTAACTAAGGATAACTTTGACCGTTGTCCACTCCTGGATCACTATCGTACCCCCTTGCCAAACTCATGGCAAGGTACACAATAGGTTTGGTACACAACATAGCATACTTTATAGAACCTATGGTTGAGGCATAGGGAATGACTTTCATTCTCTTTTTCTATTTTCTGCCATGGTCGGGTTTTGAGTCTTACTCAAATTTACTCCTTGCAATACAGGCAAGAACTCCTTCTTTTACTATTCCATTTTGAATTACTTCAAAATCTCCTCAAGGTATGTACTCATTGAAAAATCTTATCAAGTATCTTGATCTATCTCTATAGATCTTGATGCCCAATATGTAAGCAGCTTCACTGAGGTCTTTCTTTGAAAAAAAACACCTTTCAAATACTCCTTTATGCATTCCAGAAAATTCTACATCATCTCCGATCAACAATATGTCATTCACATATACTTATTACAAAGGTTGTAGTGCTCGCACTCACTTTCTTGTAAATACAGGCTTCTCCAAAAGTTTGTATAAAACTGTATGATTTGATCAACTTATCAAAGCTTATACTCCAACTCCGAGATGCTTGCACCCTTTGTTAGCACCTTTAGGATCGACAAAACCTTCTGGTTGCATCATATACAACTCTTCTTTAATAAATCCATTAAGGAATGCAGTTTTTGACATCCATTTGCCAGATTTCATAAAATGCGGCAATTGCTAACATGATTAGGACAGACTTAAACATCGATACGAGTGAGAAAATATCATTGTATTCAACACCTTGAACTTGTCAAAAACCTTTTCCGACAATTAAATCTTTGTAGATAGTAACACTACCATCAGTGTCCATCTTCCTCTTGAAGATCCATTTATTCTCTATGGCTCGCTAATCATTAGGCAAGTCCACCAAAGTCCACACTTTGTTCTTACACATGGATCCCATCTCAGATTTCATGGCCTCAAGCCATTTCATGGAATATGGGCTCATCATCACTTCCTCATAGTTTGTAGGTTCGTCATGGTCTAGTAACATGACTTCCAGAACAGGATTACCATAACACTCTGGTGCGTAACGTACTCTTGTTGACCTACGAGGTTCGACAGTAACTTGATCTGAAGTTTCATGATCATCATCATTAACTTCCTCACTAATTGGTGTAGGCATCACTGGAACTGATTTCTGTGATGAACCATTTCCAATTTAGGAGAAGGTACAACTACCTCATCAAGTTCTACTTTCCTCCCACTCACTTCTTTCGAGAGAAACTCCTTCTCTAGAAAGGATCCATTCTTAGCAACAAATATCTTGCCTTCGGATCTGTGATAGAAGGTGTACCAACAGTTTCTTTTGGGTAACCTATGAAGACGCACTTCTCCGAGTTGGGTTCGAGCTTATCAGGCTGAAATTTTCTCACATAAGCATCGCAACCCCAAACTTTAAGAAACGACAGATTTGGTTTCTTGCCAAACCATAGTTCACACAGTGTTGTCTCAACGGATTTAGATGGTACCCTATTTAATGTGAATGCAGTTGTCTCTAATGCATAACCCCAAAACGATAGTGGTAAATCAGTAAGAGACATCATAGATCGCACCATATCTAATAAAGTATGGTTACGACGTTCGGACACACCATTACGCTGTGGTGTTCCAGGTGGCGTGAGTTGCGAAACTATTCCACATTGTTTCAAATGAAGACCAAACTATAACTCAAATATTCACCTCCACGATCAGATTGTAGAAACTTTATTTTCTTGTTACAATGATTTTCCACTTCACTCTAAATTTTTTTGAACTTTTCAAATGTTTCAGACTTATGTTTCATTAAGTAGATATACCCATATCTGCTCAAATCATCTATGAAGGTAAGTAAATAAGTATACTCGCCGCGAGCCTCAACACTCATCAGATCGCATACATCGGTATGTATTATTTCCAATAAGTCATTGGCTCGCTCCATTGTTTCGGAGAACAGAGTCTTAGTCATCTTGCCCATGAGGCATGGTTCGCAAGCATCAGGTGATTCATAATAAAGTGATTCCAAAAGCCCATCAGCATGGAGTTTCTTCATGCGCTTTACACCAATATGACCTAAACGGTAGTGCCAAAAATATGTTGCACTATCATTATCAACTTTGCATATTTTGGCATCAATATTATGAATATGTGTATCATTACGATCGAGATTCAATAAACCATTTACATTGGGTGTATGACCATAGAAGGTTTTATTCATGTAAACGGAATAACAATTATTCTTTGACTTAAATGAATAACCGTATTGCAATAAACATGATCCAATCATATTATACTCAACGCAAACACCAAATAACATTTATTTTAGGTTCAACACTAATCCTGAAGGTAAAGGGAGTGTGCGATGGTGATCTTTATCAACCTTGGAATCACTTCCAACACACATCGTCACCTCTCCCTTAACTAGTCTTTGTTCATTTTGTAACTCCTATTTCAAGTTAATAATCATAGCAACTAAACCAGTATCAAATACCCAGGGGCTACTATGAACACTAGTAAAGTACACATCAATAACATGTATATCATATATACTTTTGTTCACTTTGTCATCCTTCTTATCCGCCAAGTATTTGGGGCAGTTCCGCTTCCAGTGACCATTTCCTTTGCAGTAGAAGCACTCAGTTTCAGGCTTGGGTCTAGCTTTGGGATTCTTCATGGGAGTGGTAACTTGATTTCCATTCTTCTTGAAGTTCCCTTTCTTTCCCTTGCCCTTTTACTTGAAACTAGTGGTCTTGTCAACCATCAACACTTAATGCTTTTATTGATTTCTACCTTCACCGATTTCAGCATCACGAAAAGCTCGGGAATCGTTTTCGTCGTCCCTTGCATATTATAGTTCATCAAAAAGTTCCAGTAACTTGGTGATAGTGACTAGAGAACTATGTCAATCACTATCTTATCTAGAAGATTAACTCCCACTTGATTCAAGTGATTGTAGTACTCAGACATTCTGAGCACATGCTCACTGGTTGAGCTATTCTCCTCCATCTTGTAGGCAAAATACTTGTCAGAGGTCTCACACCTCTCGACTCGGGCATGAGTCTGAAATACGAGTTTCAGCTCTTGGAACATCTTATATGCTCTGTGGTGTTCAAAACGTTTTTTAAGTCCCGATTCTAAGCTGTAAAGCATGGTGCACTAAACTATCAAGTAGTCATCATACCGAGCTTGCCAAACATTCATAACGTCTGCATCGGCTCCTGCAATAGGTCCATCACCTAGCGGTGCATCAAGGACATAATTCTTCTGTGTAGCAATGAGGATAATCCTCAGATAACGGAGCTAGTCCGCATCATTGCTACTAACATCTTTCAACATAGTTTTCTCTAGGAACATATCATAAATAAAACAGGGAAGCTACACGCGAGCAATTGATCTACAACATAGATATGTAAATACTATTAGGACTAAGTTCATGATAAATTAAAGTTCAATTAATCATATTACTTAAGAACTCCCACTTAGATAGACATCCCTCTAATCATCTAAGTGATCACGTGATCCATATCAACTAAACCATGTCCGATCATCACGTGAGATGGAGTAGTTTTCAATGGTGAACATCACTATGTTGATCATATCTACTATATGATTCAGACTCGACCTTTTGGTCTCAGTGTTCCGAGGCCATATCAGCATATGCTAGGCTCATCAAGTTTAACTCGAGTATTTCGCATGTGCAAAACTGGCTTGCACCCGTTGTATGTGAACGTAGATCTTATCACACCCGATCAACACGTGGTGTCTCGGCACGACGAACTGTAGCAACGGTGCATACTCAAGGAGAACACTTGTAACTTGAAATTTAGTGAGGGATCATCTTATAATGCTACCATCGTACTAAGCAAAATAAGATGCATAAGGATAAACATCACATGCAATCAAAATATGTGACATGATATGGCCATCATCATCTTGTGCCTTTGATCTCCATCTCCAAAGTACCGTCATGATCTCCATCATCACCTGCATGACACCATGAACTCCATCATCTTGATCTCTATCAATGTGTCGTCACATGGTCATCTCGCCAACTATTGCTTTTGCAACTATTGCTATAGCATAGCGATAAAGTAAAGCAATTATATGGTGCTTGCATCTTATGCAATAAAGAGACAACCATAAGGCTTCTGCCAGTTGCCGATAACTTTAACAAAACATGATCATCTCACTACAGAAAAAGACACATCCGTGACATTTTGGGCCGAACGAAAATTTTTTTTGTCATACTTATGACACTTCTATGACAATAATTATGACAAAACACGGTATCGTCATAGATGTGGTGGGCTCCTACTTCTATGACAAAAAATCATGACAGAAAATGGGCTTTTCATCCTGGGCGGGCCGGAGACGCAGCTGCATGACATTCTTTGGGATGTCCATGATGGAAAAAACCGTGGTAGAAGCGAGGGCGGGGAAAATATCGGGGTGTTCCCAGTTACAATGGGTGGTTGAGGCTGAGCGATGCGTGTTTCTCTCATACACGCACGCGCGTGGGTGCGAGGCGTTGGGCTCTAACTGAACCCGAGCGATTGCACTGCAGGCTACGCATTACTGAACCCGAGCGATCGATCGATGGGTGTTAACTGAACCCGATCAAGTGATTCCTTCGCTACTGCTGCTAACTGAAGCCGATCGATGTTGCCTCTGGATGAACAGTGAGCGTTGCTGGGGGGTTTGGATGAACAGTTCCCGGTGGGGGTGGATGAACATGACCCCGTGGTGTTGCCTCTAGATGAACAGTGAGTGTTGCTGGGGGGTTTGGATGAACAGTTCCCAGTGGGGTTGGATGAACAGGACCCCTTGGTGTTGCCTCTGGATGAACAGGACCTCGATCGATCGAGCTGGTTGGGGCTGGATGAACAAGACCCCGTGGAGGTCTGGATGAACAGGACCACCCCATGGAGGGTAGGATGAACAGTAGACGGTGGAGGGTTGGATGAACAGTAGCCCATGGAGGGATGGTTGAACAGGAGCCCGTGGAGAGGGCTGGTTGAATAGTAGCCGATGGAGTAGCGTGCGGTGGAGGCTGGATGAACAGGAGCCCGTGGATGAACAGTCGCAGGTGGAGGCTGGAGGAGATCGATGGTGCATGAACAGTAGCCCGTGGAGGCTGGAGGGGGTCGACGATGGAGATGAACAGTATCCCGTGGAGTCTCGTTTTGCGGTATGCCACACCCCTCCCGATGAATAGGACCCCCGTTTCGACCGTGGCGCTCCAACACAAGTCCGTTTCCTCCATTTTGTGGTACGCCACACCCCTCCTGATCAACAGAACCCCCGTTTCGACTGTAGGAGGCCTGTTTCCTCCGTTTTGCGGTACGCCAGACCCCTCCCGATGAACAGGATCTCGTTTCGAACGTGGCTGGTCGAACACAAGGCCGTTTCCTCCGTTCTGCGGTACGCCAGCCTCGTTTCCATCGGTTGTTCCGTCCAAGCCCTCCCGATGAACACGATGACACATTCCGTTCCAACCCAACCGGTTGGCTCTCCATGAACACGACAACGACGATGTTTCTCCATTCCAACCGAGCAATGTACACGAGCCCTGGTCGTACGTATGCCTGAGTAGGCGTTTGAGACCCTGCCCGTATGAACGTACGTGGTCGTATTTTCTTTCTTGCACACTGGCCGCTGTACATACGTGTACATGCTATGTGCGCGCCTCTACTACGACATGTGCACACCTCTACATCGACCAGTATGTATGTACACGTTCACGACCAGAATGACAACGCTACATACGCTTTGACTAGGTGGGTCTCGACTGTCAGGCACTTCCTTGCGTGTGAAGATGTAGCTGGTGGGTCCCAGTAGTCAGGGGGAGAATCATTTTTTCGGACGCACTTCCTTGCGTGCGAAGATGTAGCTGGTGGGTCCTAGCAGTCAGGGGAAACGTTTTTTCGTGAAATACAGTGGCTTGTCCGGTGGGTCCCAGCTGTCTGGTGGAGGAATAATTATTTTGCGCGTAATAAGGAGGCACTTCCTTGCTGCGGCCGTGGACCCAGCCGTCAGCCACTCCACATACAGTCCATGTCTGATGGAAGCCGTTCCTTGACCACGTTGACCACGCTGCGCCGAGAGCACTAGGGCAGTGGACGATGGTGAGGCCTAGGAAGGGGACGACACAGAGCCGGGGAAGACGCGGCAGTGAATGCCCACGCGTAGAGGAGTATGAGGGTTCACTGGTTCGCTGCGGTGTGAGGCTGCTATCGCCGCAGAATAACAGTGGGTGTGGGTGAGTAGATGGATGGCCTGGCCAGTGGTGGGAGTAGTAGGGGCGGTGAGGCCTTCGCCGCATCGCAGCCGGCCACGGAAGGCAGGAGCATGAGGCATGACCGGCGCTGGTTTGGGCGGCTGGAGCAAGAAGACCAAAGGTTGAAGAAGCACTAAGGCCGTTGGATGGACATCGTACGGTCACTGGAGCTAGAATTGTGCATATTGACTAAGTTAACAAAGCCCTCCATCACCGTCAACTTAGTAGGCCCACAAGTTAGCCTGCCACTATACTGGGTCCCAGCTGGCAGGGGGAGTATTCATTTTTTTGTGCGTAAAAAGGAGGCACTTCCTTGTGTGCGAAGATATAGCTGGTGGGTCCAAGCTGTCAGCGGCGGTAACGTTTTTTCGTGAAATACAGAGGCCCTTTCGGTGGGTTCCAGATGTCAGGTGGAGGAATCATTATTTTGCATGTAATAAGGAGGCATTTCCTTGCGTGCAGCCGTGGACCCAGCTGTCAGCCTCTCCACGTACAGTCCACTTCATATGCATGTCGATCGTTGACCATGTTGACCAGGCCGCGCCGAGAGCACCAGGGCGGTGGACGACGGCGAGGCCTAGGAAGGGAACAACACGGAGGCAGGGAAGACTCGGCAGTTGTTTCCCACGTAGAGGGGAGTACGACTGTACGAGGGTTTACTGGTTCATCTGCTGTCGCCAGAGAATAACAGCAGGTGTGGGTGAGTAGAGGGATGGCTAGGACAGCGATGGGAGTACGGTGGGGCGGTGAGGCTGGCGCGGCAGCACAGTCAGCCGCGGGGAGGAGGGAGCAGGCAGTCCTGTCGGTGCTTGTTTGAGCGGCTGGAGCAGGAAGAGCAGAGATTGAAGAAGCACGACGAACGTTGGATGGAAATCCAACAGTCACTGCTTGTGCGTCAACCTTTTTTTAGGAAAGCCTCAAATTTGTGGAAAATAGCATACAACCCATCTGCCATTATTTCTAATAATTTACAGCCCATTCACTAATTCTTAATGTTTTTTTGGAGCCCATATTCTTTTTGTTAGCATTACAACCCATATTGTGGCCATGGTTAAAAATTATACGAAATTTTGCATATTTCGGTGCGGTCCGAACTATTTTTAATCCTGAAATTTCGAGTCACATTCAAACTGATTTAAAAAATAAATGTATATCAATATAAAATCCAACAAATTGTCACGTACAGTCCATGTACAGTCCATGTACAGTGCGTAATAAGGAGGAACTTTCCTTGCGTGCGACCATGGACCACGTGGGTCCGAGCCATCAGGCTCTCCACGTACAGTCCTCTTCCGATGACTCTCGTATGTTGACCACGCCGCGCCGAGCGCACCGAGGCGGTGGACGACGGCGTGGCCCCAGACTAGAACGACCCGGAGATGGGGAAGACGCAGCAGTGGAGTCGCAGACGGAGAGCAGTGGGAAACTTGACTGGTTCGGGTGCGGGGTGGGCCTACACTCGGCAGAGAATAACAGGAGGTGCAGAGTGGAGGGATGGCCTGGCCGTCGGGGGGTAGCATTTCGCTAAGGAGCGCAAAACAACACCGCTGGACGCCGGAGGCTGGAGCAGGCGGTCCCGGCAGCGCTGGGGGAAGAAGACGAGAGATTGAAGAAGAATGCCGGCCGTTGGATGTAAATCCAATGCCTCCTTAGGCTTCGACCTACTGGCCTACATGTCAGCCAGTCCATTTGTTTTTTTAGTCCATTTGGTGGGTTGGGTGAAACAATGATGTAGCATCTATGCAGCCCGTTTATATATATGGTAGAATTTAAAGCCCATTTGCATTTTTCTCGAAATCCGTGGACTTGCTAGGCTGGGTGAAAATATCATGTTGGGCTAGACGGAGAAATGTTATAAAAACATAAACACATGATTGCACATATATTACTGCATTGGTCAGTAAAATCTTTGCAAGCTTATGTACGCAATCACTAGGAGTTAACTTGCCAGGTTATATATAAACAATTATTATTATTATTTTGTAAGAACTTTCAACTTACGAAATAAAATATCATTTAAATTTGATGAGTTAATAGTACGTGGGGTATTATTATTTTTTAGGCTAGACGTGGGACAGTTGAGTTGGTTATAGGGAAAAGTAGTGGGAGAAAACTCAGTTTACATCGAAAAAGAAAGTGGAAGAAAATTCAGATATAGAATTAATGAAAACGAAAAATAAAGGAAGTGGGAAGGTCTATAAAATGGTTGGACGAATGACAGGTTTAACGGAAACTTATGTTGTTTCTAATATATATATATATATATATATATATATATATATATATATATACATACATAAACACTATTCTGATCACGGGATCAGAATAATATTCTGATCACAACCTGACTTGCCTCGCTAGTAGTATGTTGAACTTCCCTGTGAACTAGGTTGAACTTCCGCCAACATTGCCCAAATGGGGCTTGCGATATACCGTTGGAAAGCTATGGACACCAATATCATGACCCAACTTAAATTTTTGGCAAAATATAAGCAGTTTAAGAGCAGTTTTGAAAACCGTTTTTTCTTCGCACAAAAAACGTGAATCGTATTTTCGATCGCATTTCTAAATTGTTTATCGGAATGAGGCATATAATATGGCATTGGAAAGCTACTGCAAAACCGCTCCTTCCACATGTTGAAAGTTTTCTCTAATTCCATATGGTTAAAGAGTAATTTGAAAAAACATAAAATTTCATAAACCGAACAGCTGAGTTCGTTTTTTCGATGTCATTTCTAAATGGCTAATCCAATGGAGGAATATGATACGGTGTTGGAAAGCTTATGAAAATGCGCTACTTTTTCATCTGAAAGTTTTTTTCTAATTTTGAATGGTTTAAGAGTAATTTAGAAAATGGTCCAAGTCATACCAAGTTCGTATTTTCGAGCTAATTATTTAACCGTGCATCCGAATGCAGCAAATGATATGGCGTTGGAAAGCTTGAAGAAATGCGAAACATTTTTGTATCTATTGTTTCTCCTAATTCATTACGGTTTTATGTCAGTTTTGAAAATGGATAAAAACATATGTTTGCCATAATTTCTACAAACTTTATTGGAATGGGGCAAATAATATACCGCTGAAAAGCTACGGAAAATTCGAAACTTTTTCATGTTGATGGTTTTCTCTGAATCCTGGCCGTTTTCAAGTAATTTCGAAAACAGCGAGATCATGCATTCTGCCTTTATCGCGAAATAGATTCTTCAAAAATGCACCGCGTGAAGAAGCTGAACTTCTCGACGCGTGTACCTGAACTTCACTCTGTTTTTCACATGATTTTTTTTGCTCGTAGCTCTCCATCCTCTGCTTGTAGCTCTCCATCCACTCACCGGAATTAAGCAAGTGATATACCGGTGCACAGCTGCCGTAAACACGCAACTTTCCCGTGTTAATCGTTTTTTCATACTCGCGATGATTTTAAAAGTTTTTCATTTGAAATTCATTTTCTGTAGTAGTTGAACTTCCTGCTGTTTTCACGTTGAACTTCTATGATGTATTTTCATTTGTAATTTTCTCATCCATTCGTTAGTGTTACAGAAATGATATTCCTTTTGTACAAACCTCCCTCACAATAATTTTTTTAACTTTCTCCGACCGAGGACTTGAACTTATAACAACAACAAAATTAGACATTGCCTTTCTATACTTTTATTCTCGCCTGAAATGCATTCCTTGCAGTACTTGAACTTCTCATTGTTTTCACTATGAACTTCTGTCACGTATTTTTGTTCAACCTCTCTCACAAGAATTTTTGAACTTTCTCGGGCCGATTACTTGGACATTTAGCAACAGAACTTTTAGCCATTGCTTATTCATTCTTTTTTAATACAAAATGCACATGTTATAGTACGTGAACTTCTGGCAGTCATGAATCTGAACTTTTGAGATCATGACTTCCACCTTCATCGCGAAAACATGGTCTCCGAAAATGCAATGCGTGAAGAGGTTGAACTTCTGGAGCCGTTCTGTTTTGAACTTCACTCTGTTTTTCACGTGTTGTTTTTTGCCCGTAACTCACCAAGCACTTACCGTATTTTGAGCAAATGATATACCGATGGAAAGCTGTTGAAAACATGCAACTTTCCCGTGTTGATCATTTTTCATACTCGTGACGTTTCAAAGAATTTTTTCAATATATAAAAATGTTTTAATTAGTATACATGATACTTTTAAATAGTACATCGGAATGTAGCATACAATATTGCGTTGGAAAAGCTTATGAATAGGAGCAACTTTTTCATGTAGATATGTGTTACAAATTCGTTGCTGTTTGAGAGCAGTTTTAAAAATGGGAAAAATGTTATTGTTTTTTCCTCTCTTTTTTTAACATCTAACTGAAGGTCGGACGTCTCGTAATATAATTTTTGAACCATCTAGAGCGGAGCACGTGAACTTTTTGCAACAAACATTTTAGGCTTTTAGTTTTGTATTATTTTATTCTCATTGAAACGCATTCTGTATAGTACTTGAACTGCTCGTTGTTTTCATGTTGAACTTCGGCCACGTATTCTTCGAAAAAAATTGTTTTTAAATAAGCATCAAACATTTTTTTTCTGAATTGAACTTCATTTTCTTTCTTCTAGAAATGGGAAGCATTTGAGTTTTCTGTATACATCAAACTACTCGCTTATTTTAATTTGAACTTCTTCATTTTATTCTTTAGTAACAAGGAAAACTTGGTTTTTTTATAAATATTGAATTCCTCTATTTTTATAATTTGGACTTCTTGGTTTTTTAGTGATGGAAATATACTAGTTTTGTAATAAATATTGAACCGCTCTCATATTTTAAATTTGAACTTCTTAATTTCATACTTTAGTAACGAGAAAAAATCTGAGATTTTTATATACTTTGAACTTCTAAGTTTTTTTAAATTGACCTTCTTAGTCTTATTCTTAGAAAAAATATATTTTTTAAATAAGCATTAAACATTTTTTTAAATTGAACATCATACTTTTAGTTTTCGTAGAAATGGAAAGAATTTGAGTTTCCCGTAAACATCAAACTACTCATTTTATTTTAATTTGAACTTCTTCAAATTTATACTTTAGTAACAAAAGAAAACCTATATTTTTTATAAATATCGAACTTCTCTATTATTACAATTTCGACTTCTTGGTTTATTTGAAATATTTTATTTTTCCATTTTTAAAAAACCATAAAACAATGTTCTTTTTATAGAAAAAACATCAAAGTCATGTGTTATGCTAATTTGAACTTCTTATTATTCTTTAGATACAAAAAATTCTGATTTTTTATAAACTTTGTCCTGCTATGTATCTTAAATTTGAACTTCTTGGTTTAGTTTCACAGATGGAAAAATTGTCTACTGTTTTTTATTTTAACTTATAGGCTTTTGGGGTTTCGTGAACTTCTAGAGTTTAATTTTGTGCAAAGTTACAGACACACATAATAGAACAAACACCCACACACTCATGCTCACATGTTGTAATTTTGTTTTGAAGTGATTTTTCTAGACTTAAATTTTGTTTGTGCTCTTTTAAATTTATTTATCACTTCAAGTTCTAAAAAATCGCAAATCTCCCATGTTTTTCCTTACATGTTTAAGTAGTTTGAACATTGCTGAGATACACATAACTCATTTGACCTTCTCAAACACAACAGTTTGACCTTCACAAATAAAAATTTAAGCATAGTAATACAAGAAAAATAGAGCATTCTATGTATCCACTTTTTGAAATGGCAACATGGTGCAGGTGCTAGTCGGCGCGTTATGCAGTGGGCATCGGTCGGTGGTAGTAGCAGAAGGCAGGTCGTCTGCTTTTCAGATAGATGTTCTTGAATTGGTTTCAAAGAGGAGCAGCAACTTTTTGTTGCACTGCAGATTCAATCGCTCAAAGGATGTCCCCTCCTGAAGAATGAATGGAACGACCGAGATGAGTGAGTCTAAATATATAAAGGCCATGTTTTTATTTGGAATCTCTGGTACTACAGAGAATACAAATTGAAATAGTAGACAAGAGTGGAGCTTAGTTTGCAAGAACATGAAAATGAGAGAAGGAAGAAAGTTGATGCCTAGGAAGGTCGGATTCGACCGTCGCTGCAGTCCACGCACGACCACAAGTCCTGAAGAGAGAGTTCAAAGAAAGACATGGAGGTTCAATGCTTGCATGACGGTAGAGTGGCTCACATGCCTGCATTATTTCATCGAATTTAACTTTTCCATCAAATTTTCTGAATCCGCAGACACACATGCCCGCATTATTTCCATTTTTGTGTGCTTCCCAT
Source organism: Triticum aestivum (assembly GCF_018294505.1). Lineage (NCBI taxonomy): Eukaryota > Viridiplantae > Streptophyta > Magnoliopsida > Poales > Poaceae > Triticum > Triticum aestivum. The sequence continues at coordinate 274,938,417 of NC_057797.1, read as the reverse complement.
ATAGTGCTTGCTCCACAGCCCCTGCTGTTCAGGAATAGTTGTAGCTCCAGAATAGTTGGTTGATTTGTCGATTCAGTTATTCATCAAACAACTTAAGTAGTTAGATGAAGATGGGAATAGGTGCCGTGAACACCAAAAGAAAACTGCTCTGAAGGACAAAAAAACACACAAGAACAACCGCACATTAGGATTCTGAATGCTCCTCTGTTTGTAGAAGAAAGGAAGTTCAGAATTTATTAAAATACTATGATTCTAAAGTCCAGCACCGGAGGGAATGGAAGGTCGCACCGGAGGGGACGGAAGGCCACACCGGAGCGGAGGGAAGGTCAGATCCGCGCGCAGAGGGGCATCGTGCTGGTGGGCGGCGGTGGGCTGGGGTCTTGGTAGTGGTGGGCGGCGGCGCCGCCGGATCGAGGCCGTGCCTGGGCGGCGACGGTGGCGCGTAGTGGAGGAGGGAGAAGGAGGCGGCCGCCGCGGAAAAGGTAGGGCTCTCGCTGGAAAGGGGCTATTGGTCGGACTCTCGCTGGAAAGAGGCCAGATCAGTGGCGGGCCAGGAGGAGGCAGGGGTGGCGGCGCCAGGAGGAGGCGTGGGCGGTGCGTCGGGGGGAGGAGGGGCGGAGGCGCGCCCGGAGAAGGTGGGGCGGGTGGTGGCGCGCCGGGAGGAGGCGGTCGGTGGTGCTAGGAGAAGGCGGGGGCGGCAGCGCGCCTGAAGGAGGCGGGGCAGGCGGCGGCGGTGGATCGGGAGGATGTGGTGGGCAGCAGGTGGATCAGGGGAGTTGGGGAAAGATACGGTAGTGGGGTGGGTGGGTTGGATTTTTTATTTAGTTTGTCGATTCCGGAACATGTCGATCACTCCCTATATAGGCGCATCGTGATCCAAATAGTTATTCTAATCCTAGGATTAGAATAGTGCTACTCTCTCTCTCTCTCTCTCTCTCTATATATATATATATATATATATATATATATATATAGGGTCGCGCTATTCGTCACCTTGGGTGAGGAATAGTTATTATTCACCCCCTTCTATTTTACCATCAATGCACCATAATTTTACGTTCCGTAACTTTTGTCTTATTTCCGACACAAAAAGGGACCATAAAAAATATATAATCGCCGTAAAAGTTATTTTATGTTATGTAAAATTACAAACGTAAAAACATAGTCTAAAATACACATAAACTGCAAATTTTCTTGTCTTATGACCTATATTTTTATTTTCTTATGTTAAATTTTACATAGTTAATCAATAGAAATGTAACTATTTGAATTCGAAACGTAATTTAATTATGAAATGATCATAAGATTATCTCGGGTGAAGAATAACTTATTCTGCACCCTGGGTGATGAATAGTAACACTATATATATATATATATATGTGTGTGTGTGTGTGTAATAGAATAAGATATAAATATAGGTTCAGTTTTGCATTCTTATAGAAAACAGGTTCAGTTTTGCATTCTTATAGAAAAAATAGAGCTGAGTTGTGCGTCGTCTTGAAAAAACAAACATAACTTGGGCTGCGGATGTTATAGACAAGCTAGGTTGGGAGGCCCAGAGGCCGCTTGATACCTGCTGGATCCAAAAAATATTGAAACATGTCGTGGGCTTCCCATGTTAAACAACAAAACCTAGGCCATGGACCTGGTGGGCCCAGGACTGTCAGCCTCTCGACGAACAGTTGTCTCCCGATTCCTCTTGTTTTGCTGACCATGTTGGGAACGACAGACAGCGGCGCCGCGGCTAGAGCACCAAGGCGGAGGACGACGTCGAGACCTCAGACCGAACGAACCGGAGCGGGGGAAGACGCAGGCGGAGGGGACTACAAGCGTTGACTTGTTCGAGTGCAGGGTGGGCCGGTGGAGCTGTCGCTGCCGGACAATGTGTGGTAGTAGAGGAATGGCCTGGCCAATGCCATAGGCTATGATGGCCAGCCGCTGTATAGGAAGAGGACGAAAGATTGAACAAAATAAGGAACTACAAATGGATAGGTGGTTGGTCCCATATGTCTGTGTACGAGACCTGCTGGGTCCACCTGAGGAGGGGAATATGTTGGGAGGAAGGAGATTCAAAGCACGGCAGCTGAGTGAACTAGTTTTTTTGTAACGGACAAGTGAACTAGTTACATACATAAGCAAATAGCCATTAAAAAAGCAAACAGGTTAATGGGTTCTTAAAAGAAATATTCCGGACAAAACAGATAATTACGACACATAGGCTAATGCATGAAACACTCAGATGATAAAGGTGCTTATAAACAGATAAAGTACAACATCTAGACCTTCCTGGCACGCTTGATCATGATGCTGCGGCTATCCATGTACTCGTCGGTTACGGGAAGCAGACACGTCCTCATGTCCAAGATCTGCCTGTACATGTTGTAGCATGCGTATGCGTCCTTGGCCGCGTAGGTTATGTAGGCTAGATTTAGAGGTACCTCCCACGTGTTCAGGTTTTTGGTATCGTTGTCTTCTCTCATGTTGGCGTATCAGGGGTAGATGATGGTCTCGGTGAGGTCAACCACGGAGTCCTTCTCCTGCCCGTTGCTGATGATCTTGTCTTGCTTCTGGATGTTGACAAGCTTGTTGCACCAGATGGCCGAATCGTCGCGTTCTTCCTTCTCTCCACCATAGCGAAGGTGCAGCCGGCACTACCGATGAAACGGGCAAATGCTCTAGAACCTTTGATGGCCCTACAGAAGTGGTATATGAGAACCTCGTCCCACACACATACATGGGCGACGGCGATCCGCTGGTCCCTGTCAGGAGACGAATGGATGGGCACAAGGTCTAGTCCTACAACCTTGTGCTTTCTCATCCTGTAGGTACTACTTGAACTCGGCGAGGCAGGGCTTCACCGAGTCCGGATCGTTGGTGTACATCACATTCAACTTGGTGGGGCCATAGGACTGAACGGCGAACTCAAAGGGGAACTCCTTGCTGAAGTCCATATCCAGCAGGCTCACCCCTCGGATCGCCATTAGAGTCTCTTCAAGTGAACGAGTGTGTAGGTGGCGGCAGCAGTTCGTTTTTCAGCTCTTGGGGAACTGGATTCAACAGTAAACTGAGTGTGTACAGGCGACAACAGTTACTACCCCTCCCTCGTCCGCTGCACGCCCGGCAGAAGATGCACCCTCAGCGCATTCAAACGCCTCCATTAAGAAACCTACTCCGGCCACACGTCGGTTCACGAGCGGGTCTGTATTGGTATTGTAATAACAGGAGTTAGTGGTCACTTTACTTAAATTTAATTAGCTTTAATAGAAATTTATACTTAAAACAAGCAATGCATTGGCTCATTCTATCAGTGCCACAGGATCAACATGCACAACAATTAGAATTATTATTCTCAGGACGCACACGATCAGCACATTTGTCGCACTTTCACAAAGATAATACTACCAAGTTTGAACTATTTGTTATGGTTGTTGTCCTCTGCATCATCATGCCGTGTTTCCCAGCTTGCAAGATTCAGAACCAACAAATAAGATCCAAATAATAAGTACAACAAAGATGCCTACACATCTCATTGATTCCCAGCTTGCAAGATTCAGAACCAACAAATAAGATCCAAATAATAAGTACAACAAAGATGCCTACACATCTCATTGATTCCCAGCTTGCAAGATTCAGAACCAACAAATAAGATTCAAATAATAAGTACAACAAAGATGCCTACACATCTCATTGATTCCCAGCTTGCAAGATTCAGAACCAACCCATTAGAGCCTTTTGATAAAGTGAATATCGGGATTAAATCCATCTTGGCTAGCCATGTCATACAATCGAAGAACTTGGCGAATGCTCTTGACCGTCACAACATCTGTAGTTGAGTATTCCTGTTTGCACAGCACAAACAAGAAGAGCATGATTTCACTTTAATAGTGGCCTCCTTGAACTCAACCTGCAGCTCCACTCGGATGAGGCCTGCCTGGAGTTCCATGATTCAATTCATGCGCCTTTTTCTGCAGTTCACCTGAAATGAAGCAAAGATTGCATCATTCAGCTAGCAAGAAGTACTTGCTCTCGTGAGCTGGCAGGTTCTTCTTTAGTAGTTGCACTAAAATTGAGGAACATTAAGGTTGGCTGTCCGGCTCATGTAAGGTGCAACTATAATTTTCTTATCCTTTTGTGCAGTTCCACTAAAATAAAGTGCCATTGTGGTGACAGTGACGGCTCATCTTGCAAAGGCTAATAAAATGTTGCACGAGATTACCAGCAGAACTTGACGGAGATTTTGGAAACTCCAATCACCATTTTGTGCAGTTCCACCAAAATTGAGAGATGTTGCCCACGTGACATTTTAGTTGAACTGCACAAGACACTCATTCCAAAAAAAGTGTTTTGTGCAGTTCACCAAAAGGTCACAATAGCAACAAGGTGAAATGGATATCCCTATCTGCACAAAAAGATAGAAAGTAAACAGTTGCTGGTCAATAAGAATATACAAAACATATACGAAATGAAAAGAAGCATCTTAATTATGTTCATGGCAATCACGCAAGGACAGTAGAAATTTTAAAACGTCAGCAATGCTTCATGTTAACAGAAGCATTACGATCAACAATGAGATTCCTCAAATATGGGATTACTTTAATGGTGGCATTGCTTGTTTACCAGATATAGTAAATCAATAGCAGCTAAAGAGTTGGTTTAAGGGCATGGGACCATGGGGACACCGGGACACTCAGCAGCGTAAAGGGGCAACTTACTTATCATACTGGGGAAAACAGCAGGAGTGCCATTTGTAACACAGTTTAATTGCATCTTATCACTCGAGGCATTAGATTAACAATAACACTGGTTAGACATGTCCCTAAGGTAACAGTGTGATCGCTTCATTTTACATGTGCCCTTACATTAACAACAGAAAAAGGTTGGTATAAGGACATGCGACAGTGGACGCATCAGCACAATGTACCTACAAGGAGGCATAAAGTGGTGATGCCGAATTTGTTCATGCTATGTGAGGGCAGCAAATCTAATCGTGGAGACCTTTTACTATGTGAGGGCAGCAAACCTAATCCTGGAGACCTTGTACTATGTGAGGGCAGCAAATTTAATCCTGGAGACCTTTTACTATGTGAGGGTAGCAAATCTAATCCTGGAGACCTTTTACTATGTGAGGGCAGCAAATCTAATCCTGAGACCTTTTACTATGTGAGGGCAGCAATTCTAATCCTGGAGACCTTTTACTATGTGAGGGGAAAAAATCTAATCCTGGACATACTCTGTTGACTTGTCCACTAGCTGCCACTTTCTATCCTTTTTTCAACCAATAAGAGATCTGTTCCTTATCCAGTTTTTACTATGTTTTCCCATTATTTCCCTTTTCAACCAAGAGACCGGTTGGGTATCCAGTCTCTACTACTTTCACCATATTATTTCCTCTTTGAATCAAGTCCTAGATTCATGCTACAACTTTCCCCCCTTTCTTCGTTGTTTGAATAAAGCCCTAGATTCGAATGCATGAAGTAGCTTTACCTCTAATAATACTAAAAATTTAGGTGGCTTTGGAAGAGCTGATGGGAGTAGAAAAAGATGCATATGCAGACATGTGGGGAGCTGGGGCAGTTGAGCAAGGCCACTTTCGAAGAACTTATACCTGTGGGTCGTCGGGATGTCGGTGGCGGCAGGTCGGATCTGCGCACAATACGGCAGGGAGGAAGAAGGGTCAGAGGACCTCCCGAGTCGGCGCTGTGTCAGAGAGAACGGCACGGGCAGAGGATCGGGACCCTCCGGCATCTGTGGGTTTCCTCCCTCACCGGTGATGATCGCGTGAACCATGCACCTAGTCCTCTACACACACCAGCCGAAGGGATCCGGCCGGATCGGTGACCAGCGGTGAGCAGATAGAAAATGTCGCTACCGTTGTCTTGTTTATATCTGGAGAGGATGAGAGAATGAAGAGAGAAATCCTAGTAAAGCAAGCGCTCAGGCCCCTACGTACATATATAGTGGAGTGATTATCTTTTTTCTCTCCACAACAAGCATTTCAATTTGTATACGTGGCATTAAAGAAAAGAAACTCTCTATTTAAGGTGACTACATGTACGACTCCTACTTACTACTACTAGTAGTAGTATTGTTCACTTGTGCTCCCCGGCCATCCATTCATTGAACAACCCCACGGGTGAATAAACATACAGTATTACTCCCTCCGTTTCTAAATATAAGTCTTTGTAGAGATTCTACTATGGACCACATACGGAAGTATATATATGCATTTTAGAGTCTAGATTCACTCATTTTGCTCTGTATGTAGTCCATAGTGAAATCTCTACAAAGACTTATATTTAGGAACGGAGGGAGTAGTATTTATATAGAACGAACAAACTCGAACTATTTTCACATAGTTAAAAGTTGAGGGCGGGGCTTTTCCCGGGCAATACGTGCGGCAGTTTTCGCGTAGGCGGTTTGACAGAGAGGTGAGGAGAGTGAGGGAGTAGAGGATTCAACTTACTTAATGCTAGAACGGTCGGGCTGTGCGATTTGACAACGCGTTACTGTTTGGATCCATGTGTTAGAGTTAGTTTGGGTTAGTTTGAACTCAACTAACCCAAAAATATCCAAACATGAGGGTTAGTTTGGGTTACTGTTTGGATCCGTATGTTAGAGTTAGTTTGGGTTAGTTTGAACTCAACTAACCCAAAAAATCTAACCCACCCTAGAGGTGCTTATTTGGGTTAGTTCTTCTCGGGACACTAAAAACACATTTTTCTCTCGCTCTCCCCGCAGCAGATCCCTCCCCACTTCCTCGAAGCTTCTCGTCCTATCCCTCCCTCCCTCTCGCATCGCCCATGAAGGCACCTTGCCGTATTTGCGCTCCATCTAACCCTATCATCCAAACACCTCTTTCGCTAGAGTTACTTCAGGGTTAGTTCAGGACTAGAATCTAACTCTAACCTTTAACTAAGTTAGAGTATCCAAACAAGGCCAGGCAGTACGACCAGGGTGATGCCCCCCTTCCGTTCCGCACTCTAATCTGGTGCATGACACGTATTACGTCGACCCGGATGCTGCTGGCTGTCCCACAGGTCGATGAAGTAGTACGTAGTAGTAAGAAGAAGCAAAGAATCATGCGGTATAAGTCTTTCTAGAGATTCCAACAAGTGACTAGACTACACCGCGTGCAGTATCTCAAATCTCCCTTCCGGTTTATAGGGCTCAAATCTCAAATCTCATCAACCAAGGCATTTTGCGATTGGAGGAATGTATCTCGTACTTCACAAAACTACCCTAATTAAACTCATGCATTAATTACGTAGTTATCTTGTTTTCCTCTCCGCCTTGGTCGCGGTGCACAATATTGACCACTCCTATATGACTAGCCGCTCTATCTACATGCGGGAGCATCCGGGCCCGCGTGCCATCCACCAAATCACAGCGAGGTGCTACAGTCGAAACTCACCGGTCACCCCGGTGTGGCCGTCATGACCCGCCATATCACAAACCCACACCTTTACCAACAGTTGTAAAGTGGCCTCGAAGTTGGACTGGACGAAGCAACCATCATTTCACTGGAATGCTCGTTAAAGCTCTTTCTCCTCTTTCTTGAAGAAAACCTCACTCCAGGCTACTCACTTCTGCCATTTTTATTCTGTACCGACAAAGGAAAGGTGGGCGAATTAGTGATGCTGCTATATTTTCATTCCAAGAATCTTCTTTTTGTGAAGCACCGACCGATTCTCACAGCCTATTCTTTTCCTGTTTTCATTGTGATTGTGGTTTCCTTTCTATTGCTATTTTGTTTGTCAGTTCATTGATGGATCCTGGAGCACTAGGCAAAGAGTTGCCAGCGGACAACCCACTGGAGACAGCAATCTCCAGCAAGCAAGCACCGACCAACGAGTTGACCATGTTGGCGGGCCAACCCATGGAGACGAAGAACTCCAAGAAACAAGCACTGGCCAAAGAGTTGACGGCGTTGGCGGACGAACTCCTCAAAGAAAGTTGTAAGAACAGCAAGGGCGCCACCGTGCCTACCCTAGAAACTCTGATGGCCACCTATGCGAGGCTCAAGGCCGATTTTGAGGAGATAGTCGCTGTTGAGAAGCAGTATTCCCCTGGCAAGGTGATGGCCCCCATCGAGGACGATGAGATGGCGAGGGATGGGATCCTCCGGTTAGCTGCACAAGGTAAAAGATAATGGCTTATTACCGAAAGTTGTGGTTTTTGATTATTTGCAATGTGCTTGCTAATATGTTAGGTTTGTGCAGGTGCTGGTGGATGTCCTTGATGATTTCGATGTCACGGCCCGTCCTGTGGACAACGCCCCAGAGATCATTTTCGATGTCGCGGTCCGTCCTGTTGGCATCGCCCCAGAGATCGCTTCCAATGCCGCTGTCCATCCTGTGGACATCGCCCCAGAGATCGATTTCGATGTCATGGTCAGTCCTGTGGACATCGCCCCAGATATCGATTCCCATGCCGCTGTCCGTGCTGTGGTCATTGCCCGAGAGATCAACGACAAGAAATAGTTGGTCGCGCTAATCCTTCAAGGTAGTTTGCATTGCCCTGAGTTTAATTACCAGAACAATGCGTGTTATCAAACCATCTTAGGGCTAGTGCACTGTCTTGTGTGGGTGGTACTTGCTACTTTTGTTTGATAGTGAATCATGCGAACCCTCTCCGAGTTATGGAAACAGATGTATCCTCACCAGCTTTTGATGTAATATATGGCATGCTTAGATGTAAGTTTGAACTGTTTATCATATCAGTAGGGCTTATTTGATGATTCTTGGTGTTAGTAGGCTAGCTACTGTGCGAGCTATAGTACTTGCAAAACACTCACCAAAGAGAAATGTTGGGGCTGATGAGCTCGTGGTACGCTTATACAGATCCGTCGTCGATCGGCCAATAGCCCAAGCTCCTAAAATTGTAGGCTTAGTGATCGATCAGACAATAATCGACACGGATACATTCAGGCCTCATTTGGTTCATAGGGTAGGAAAATCGTAGCAAAATTACATATACGTACAACACAAAATCATAGCAGTACAGAGACGTCCCTCCGTTCCAAAATAGATGAGTCAACTTTGTACTACTAACTTTGAAACGGAGGGAGTACAAATCCTAGGCGGGCTAGTTTGGCCTAGTGGGTTTTAGTGATATGACGTGGTACAGTTCCGTCCAGTCTTCGCATGTGGTAGCAGTACTGCGGGTAGAGTAAATTTCATGAAGAAGCGGAATTCAACGAAGTCATGATGGTTCCTTTGTCCGACTAACTTTGTGCATGGCAGGTGGACCAGGATAATTTTGTGCATGGCAGGTGGACCAGGATGGTCGACGTCCCACATGTCGGCAAATGAAAATATTCTTTCCGATATAGTGGACGAGCAACGAGTATTCATTGTTTATTTTTGATGAAACCTATTGTCTCCACTGTTACGATGGAGGAGTGTGAAACATGGCAGCCCAGTGAACTTGGCATGTGCACCACTCCCTCCTTCCTCATGTAATACTACCATAGTGTTGACTATAAGGTTACAACTTTTTCTCACTCTCTCTCTATCTATTTCCTCTCAAATGTTTTTTACCTTTCTTTTTTTAGACACAATTGTTTTTTATGCCTCTTTTTTAGAATTAGGTTTTTTATACCTAGGAGCACGTGTAGAGACGGGCTCCTGCAGATCCCACTCCTTGACTTTGTCAATGCCTCTCTCTCCTCCACATAAGCGGGCTTGTCGAGAAGACAAGAGATGATCTCTTAGCACAATATGTTTCACCATGTCATTAGGAATAACTAGTTATTGAAGATAAGACTAAGAGATGATCCATTGTACACATGTTTTTTTGTCATCTCTAAATTAGATGCAAGACTTATGATAAGACTATCTTATCAACCATTGTACATGACCTTTATATCCTAGAATTTTACTGGTACTACTAGCTATGAATGCGGGCAGCTGGACTCTGAGAAGGAGCGCACGGGGGGAGGTGGTGGGGTGGGGGAGGGGTTCTGGTGGGCCAGGGCAGTAAGAAGTGGGCTTGGAAGCGGTGCGGACTCCCGCATGGCCCACCTCACATTATCACCACATATTTCTTGGAGTCCGTGCATGGCAGGCGGGCGATCTCTTCTCCCTCCCCCGTCTCTCTCCTCTCAGCCAACGCTCGCCGAGCGATTAGATTTCGGCTATCAACGGTTTATTCAATTGTAGTCCCACATGTCAGTGAAAATGCAAGACAATGCATGTCCCCTCTGGTGAGCGGCGTGCAAGCCGGACTGTCGGGGGTGCGATGTGAACACGAAGCGTACGAGTTGTAAGTGTGCTGCCTTTTCCTTTTGAACTTGCAGAGCGTAACATTTTCGTGCGATCGATTGATAGAAATCCAAAACAAAATTATGAGGGCGGTGCTTTCCCGCGTGTTAGGCGGGCTAGTTTGAGTGATATAACGTGCTACAGTGCCGTCCACTTGCTCCATTTTTATGTAAGCAAGAGTCTACACTCTTACATGGGAGGAGTGCGAAACACGGCGGATCTGATTTTGATCGAGGGATAACTGTTCCCTGCGAAATAATGGAGCACTGTTAGTGATTATAGCATGATAGTTAGGGCATCTCCAGCGCTAGCCCTCAAATTTACACCGGCATCTGTCCGAGGACACTGATGGATGACATCCAATGTTGCACGCATACCTTTCGACAACTATATGAACTAACCAGACGAAATTCGTTCAAACAAAGCAAATTTCAAATTGACCGGATGAAATTCATTACATTTCGAGAAGTTTTCCTATAAACTGGACGAAATTCATTACATATTTTGCACAAACCATACTAAAACCTACTGTAAACCTAATCTAAACGATCGTCGGGCCCCGACCACCATGTCCAGCCATGAACCCGAGAAAGCAGGCCATTGCCGTTGCCTCCTCCTTATCCGCCTCGATAACCTCCTCCTCTGGAGCACAGGTTATGAAGATTTCCGCCTCCACGTCGCCGTCAAGCGGTTAATCGGCCGCTGATTTTTATCCCACCAAGCTTGGCGTCGACTGAGTGGAGGGGCGGTGGCCTTCCTGGGACCAAAGCGGTGGCGACCTACCGTGTACTACTCTTCCTCGCTGCCGGATGCGCCCGCGCATGCGTGCCGGCTTTGTGGTCGTGGCGGCGGAGGGCGGGCGGGGGGGGAGCCGGTGATCTCCTTCGTCTGCTCCTGCGAGAGTATGTCCAAGAGAGCTTTGCAGTGCGCCCAGAGCGGAGCCACCGATGTCCTTCGTCTGCTCCTACGACAGTACGTCCAAGAGAGCTTTGGAGTGCCCAGAGGACATGGTTGGAGTGGTGCCAACAGAAGGAAGGGACCGGAGGAGAATGAGTGTGGGTCTTTGGCTATGGCTTGGAGCTGGGGCTCAAGTTAATATAGTGGGCGAATGGCAATGAGCCGCGGCAGACGGATGGACAGCTGGCACCGGAGTAGGTTCGTCGGTAGCTATGGTGTCATCAACGCGGAGCAGTCGCTTGCACCGGGATGCCGCGCGGGTAGCGCTCTCTCGGCCGTCACGCTGCTGCAATGCCAGTGCCAGTGAGAGGTCGCGTCGGGCGTGAATGCGGACGCTGCTTCAGTGACTTAACTGTTGGTGCGTTGTCTCACTGGCATGTGTGCCCAACGGGCATCGGGCCCGCATGTCAGTGACACACCAACTGAAGCGTATGAAGCATATGCGGCACGTATTGGCAACCAGGCGTCCATGCAACCGCTCTTGTCGCCAGCTAGCATTCGACGACCACCATTAGACACCACACAACCATACATAACTTACAAATAATGGACGAATCGATTAGACACACACTCGTGTGCAGTGGCACTATGATCGGTTGCTCACGATAGTACATACTCCGCACCATAGTACCCTCTCTAGCTAGGTTGTTTTATAGATTGTCGTTGTGATGGATGATATACATGAGCAAGGCGCCGACTCACGAGTATGACCGTTGGTGTTGAGCCAGGTGAATACATGCTCGGTGTTCGCGGAGGCCTCCAGCAAACATTTAAACAATAATGTCACATACGCATAATTTTGGTTTTTATTTCTTTCTCCACTGATAGGTAGGCCCACATAGATAGGTAGATAAAGAACACGAGCTGATGAGGCACATGCGGACTGTTTGACTGGTCAACCAGAAAAATACGGAGCTATACGCTGAGCCAGTGACCGTATAATCACCATATCTCGTATACAATGATCAAAGTGAGCTATCAAGACAAGTTCAATGACCGCCAATGCATTTTACTCGGTAATAAATGACCAGGATTGAAGGGGAATCCAAATTTCCTTCGTCTTCTGTCCTTGAGCTCTTGACAAACCAATGCACTTTACAGTTGTCCGGCCACTCCACCCCAGAGCTATCACCAAGTGTCGTTCATGCCACCGCGCCGCACACTAACCGGTAAGGAAGCGATGGCATCCCGCCGCGCCGAGTTCCTCGCCGCCCACGACCGCACACAGAATGGTAGGCAAGCGGTAGCATCCCACGGTGCCGAGTTCATCGCCGCTCGCGACCTCACACCTATGTGGGCAGAATTTGAAGCTGCCAAGGCCGAATGGGCGGTAGAGCAAGAGGTGGCCAAAGCCGCACAGAGGGAGCGGAAAAGTCAGAAAGCACTCAAGAAAAGAGAGGCCCACCACCGCAAGAAAGAAGAGGACGCACGCGCTACTGCGGAGAGGTCGGCGGAGATCCAAGCACGGTGGGGTGTTGCAGACAAAGCCGGGAAGGAGAACGACGGTGTCTGGCCAGCATGTGAGAAGTGGTAGTACTAGTAGTTAGTGTGTGTGTGTGTCCGTGTCGCCCATACGTTTGTTTAATTAATTACGAGCATGTAACAGTACTACTAGTTACTACTGTAGTTTTTAGAGAAAATTACCAGTACATTAGCCTAGACTCAATGGAAAAATTCCTATCCTATGCATCAAATGGCATCTCTTTCTCTACAGGAATTGAGATGCATGTCATCTCACTTCCTAAGATTTTCATATTCCTATAAAATTCCTATCCTATGAACCAAAGGAGGCCTCTGCTGGAGTAACTACTGTAGCTAGTATTGCTGGTATAGTAGTTTTCTTCAAGAAGCGGAATTCAACCAAGTCATGATGGTTCCTTCATCTGAGCAACTTCACAGTGGGTAAGGTTGGGCCTGTGATTTGACGGCTCATTAGTAATTAATGCGGCGCGACGACCGGGGTGACTCTCCCTTGGAGTTCTGCGGGCATGGCAAGTGGACTAGGATGGTCGAAGTCCCACATGTCGGCGAGCGGAAGTATTCTTTCCGATATCAAGGAGCAAGGAAACCGCGTGCTATAGTATCACTGGTGATTTATATTTATTTTTTATTTCTAATGCATGCTAACGTTTCAACTCTTACGACGAAGGAGTGCCAAACACACGGCACGTGCTGGATGTCGCACACGTCAGCGAAAGGAGTGGGACATGAATAGCGTGGTAGAGCGTCTCCACTTCTGGGTCAGAGACCACACGTAGTAGTACTACTGTACTAGTGGTATGAACGATACAAAGTGTGACCCGGAGAGAAAGACACGTCTAGTTGGAAGGTCTCGGGGCATACACATAAACAAATATAAAACCTAATATGTGCCTCCAATTAATATAGTAGTATTAGTAGAGTACTTAGTCACGTACTCCATAACATCGCCGGGCATTGCACGTACAACATTTAGTGGTAGTAAGAGACAAATGCCTATATGCCATGCATGTTCATACTATTTGTGCCTTTCTACTTCACTTACTGCGCTACATTACACAGGTTCGCACGTCCACTCCTGGGTACATGTCCGTCTCGTAGTTCCAGTCCCACGTGTTCTTCATATAGATGGAACGATCCTTGCATGACACGTGCACCTTGATGCTAGATGTGTCGCGTGTTGGCAAAAGGATGAACAAAGCTCATGTAAAAAATAGAGTGGAAGAACATAGATTCCCGACGACCGAGAAGGAGCAAGGAACCTCGGGATGGAGCGTCTGCACTCATAATATTTTATATTATTCAGCGATATAAAATCAACCAATCATCTCCACAGTGGACTGGAAGAGTACGAAACACGGCAGCCCAGTGTAGTTACATCATACTAGTACATGGCTAACCCACGCTATCACCATATTTCTTGGCTTCCGTGCGACACCTATCTCTAGTAATCCAGCAGCCCGTATCGCTTCTCCCTCCTCGTCTCTCTCAAAGTGCGGCGGGCTGGCGTTTTTGCCGTCTATTGAGGTCGGTTAACTCATCACATGTTAGCGACATGCCAAGAGCATTCTAAAAAAATTCCTTTCACGTTCCGTTTTCAAAAAGAAAAAGTCCTTTCACGTACGAATTTGACTGTATGCTTTGAGCAACTTGCATGTCCTATACTGCTCCTGTTTGGATACTCTAACTTAGCTAGAGGTTAGACTAACTCATGACTAACCCTGAACTAACTGTAGCCAAAGAGGTGTTTGGGTGACAGGGTTAGATTGACAATAAATGCACTTGATGGAGAGAGAAAGTGATTTTTCAGTGGTCCCAATGAGAACTATCTCCAGTTAGCACCTCTTGGGTGGGATAGTTTTTTTTGGTGGGTTCGGTGCAACTTGCTCCAATTTAAACCCTCATGCTTGGATACTTTAGGGCTATTTGAGCCCCAACTAGCTCAAACTAACTCTAACCCATGGATCCAAACAGGGCCTATGGCCAGCCTCGACGCGGAGCAGTCGTGCACCGGGAAGCGGCGCTCTCTCGGCCGTCGCGCCGCTTCAAAGCCGGCGCCAGTGAGAGGTCGCCTCCGCTCTGGCCGGGCATTAATGCGGCACTGACGCTCCAGGGCGACGCTGACCGTTTCACGCGGGAAGCGTGCGTATAGGTTTTGAACCGTTTCAGGTGTAGTACTGGTAGTTTGCAAAACTACTCAATTATTGCACTCAGTTTCCTAAGAAATTGTGGTAAAAAACGTTACTCCACAGCCCGCTTCCCTTCTCCTTCCTCTTCCACCGCCCGCGCACGTCCGGGAAGCGACCGGTCAACCCTTATATAGGAGTGCTAGCACAAAAAGATGCATGCATGACCACTAAAATTTCCAGATTAAAGCCGCTCCGGCGGGAGTATGGCGTATGTTGTTACCTTCGGCCGGGCCATGGCTACCGGGCGACGGCGACCAGAGAAGAGGCGGCGGGAGGGGAATGAATGCAGCTATTTGGGTTCGCCGTCCGGCTTAAATAAATGCGCAGCATCACGTGTACCCGCGGGTGCACAAATTGTAACATACGTGTCTGCTTAAGTGGGCGTCACGTAACTGGTGTGTGTGTGTGTGAGATTCTGAGAGACAGAGTGCGTGTGTGCGACTCTACTCTTCGGACATGTACTCAACCTTTTGCATCGGGATATAAGTATAATGGTATTTACTTTAGCTAGTGATTTACGTGGCCATGTTAACGTGGTTGTGTAAAAAAATGTCACTTCCTGCTCGTGATTTGCGTTATATAATTACAAGCAAGATGCTCGTGCATTGCACGGAACATCAATATGCATTTTTTTACAAAACACCTGTTGTGATTTACCCATGCAGGAGTAATCCCATGTGTAAAAACTAATGATATTTCGAGAATTTTATCGGAAAACTGGTATCTCGAGAATGTCATCGAAAAAATGAAAGATGAGAGATAAGGTGAGGAGGAGTGGAGCGTGGTGGTGACTGGTGGTCGGAATGGGCGGAGGCATGGGGATGGACGGCGCCGGCAGGCGGCAGCGGCCACCATGCTAGATTGTTCCAGAGACTTTCTTTTTTAATTGCTCAGCAATGAGGTTGTGGGAGATAAGGATGTGGAGAGAGGTGCGGCTATCTTTTGTAAAATTATCATAGTTTGCTTTCTATCCGTCAGATATAGATCAGACGGTCTATATTACAAGATGGCAGGCACACCATCATCGCCAACTCGGTTTTTTATAAGGGTACAGATGATAAGTTTGCTAACTACTAAAGTAAAGTGGAATTTGTCCATGTTATACAAGTAAATTAAGGTGATTGTTTATCATACGGGTAAGGTGGATGAAGGGTGGTAGGAACAAATGCTCCGCCTAGAGCATGTGTGTGTGATGGAGTTAGTGTGTGTGTTTGTGTGTGTGTGTGTGTGAGAGAGAGAGAGAGATGGAGTCTTAGTGTGTGTGTGTGTGTGCGTGTGTGTGATGGAGTCTTAGTGTGTGTGTGGTGGGTGGGTGGGTGGTGGGTGGGTGCGTGATGCGTGCGTGTGTGTGGGGGTGGGGTGGGTGGTGTTGTGTGTGTGTTGCGGGGTCCTCGGTGGCGGATGTAATTTAAGTTGCATGGCTTCATCATAGAGAGGTGATGTGTATGGCAGAGGCCACCAACGATGGGGTGCGAGAGAGAAAATGCCCGTAGAGAGGGAAGAGAAGGTGTGTGCGCGTGAGAGTAGTCGACATCGAGAGAATGTGTTTGTTCGAGAGACACCGAGGAAGATTACTATATATCGATGGTGCATGTAGGCGGGAATTAAATGAAGGGGTGGTCTTATTGGTTTCAGGGATATAGGGGAAGAGTGAGAGCGGGTAGCTACAAGGAGATTGTTAAGTGTGAGTGTGTGTTTTACCCATCCAGACGGAAGTTATGAGCACACAAGAAGAGAACGATTCGATGTGGTGTTAGGGTTGAGGGTAATTAACTACGTATGGAGACATAGAGACCTTCAACGTGCATGTGTGAGAGGTATACATGTATACGTGGGATGTGTGTGTGTGTGCGCGCGCGCGCATGATCGAGATAAAAAAGAAGACATAAGTCATAAGATCAACGACATGGGAGAGACGGATCGGTATGACAATATGCATGCATGTGAGAATGCAGGGAAGAAGGCCCGACAATTGAGCATGTATTTTTGTATTTAAGAGATAGTGGCGTGGGATGGAGCATGCATCTGTGACGAGTAGAGGGAGTGAGGCACAACGATTGTGCAAAAGAGATCAACCTATAAATGAAAGAAGGTTGATGGAGAAACAGATAAATAGAAAGATAAAGATGCTAGCTAGTGTGCGTTAGAGATAGGAGTCGAGTGGATCAGAAGGCTGAGTTATGGTGTGGGTGTGAGAGAGATGAAGAAAGGGTGCATGTGACTCACATACAAACAAATATCGGAGAGAAATGAGATCCCGAGAGACGGAGTTTTGTGTCTGCGAGAGAGAAAGATATTTCAAAACGAGAGTGATAGCTAGAGAGACATATGAGGGAACGCAAGATATCTCTAGGGAGAGAGAGTGTGTGTGAGCGACATACAAGAGAACAGTGGAGAAATATGAGACCCTGGGAGACAGAGTTTGTGTTTGTGTGTGAGAAAGAGATATTTAAGAGGAAGAGTCGTAGGTTCTCATACCTAAGGAGCGAAAGACATCTCTGTATGAGGGGTGTGCGAGTGGCACACAGGGGAATAGTAGAGAGAAATGAGACCCCGGGAGACAAAGTTTTGTGTTTGTGTGAGAGAAAGAGATTCCACATGGAGAATCATAGTTAGAGACACATAGCAGGGAGCGAGATATACTTAGAGAGAGATAGAGTGATGAAGGTCGAGGGAGAGAGTACCGTCAGTGTGTTACGAAGATAAAAGATCATTGTCGACATACAGGTAGCACGAGAGATACCCGAGAGACGATGAACGCGTATAGGTCTAGAGAGATAGTCCTATATAAGCATGAGTGATAGTTATATGAGACGAATATCTGGATTAAATGGGATTCAAATATTTAAACTGGAGATCACGACATCGATAATATCATAACGCAAATTGGTGTATCAAACATGCATATTCATTTGAATTTGGGGACACGTGTAATGTTATATAGTTTATCAATATTGGTGATCCATAGATTCTTTAATTAGAAACAATGCATGGTTTATATGCAATTAATGTCTAAACGGGATTACACTATATGTTGCGTGTGTGAAACACATTATACATGTTTGAGAAGTAAAAAAACCGCATGAAACACACATTAATTGGAGACAGTTAGCGAGGAATGCATACATTGGATTTCAACATAAAGTGGTTTCAAATATTTGAAAATCCAAATTGATGGATACAACCTTATGAATCTGAGATCATGCCATTTGTAAACCATATTTATGTATAAAGGGTGTTGTGCTTTTGAAAGTATATATAAAAAATGATGTATATAGAATTTTATTCCAATCGAAAATGGATCCCGCCCGAAAAAAATAGAATACAAACGGGATTCGAATTGAGTTGGCACGGTAAACGTGCACTCTGCAAAATTTGAACGAAGCGGGGAAAGTCGCAGTAACCGCCCGAAACCAAAATCTGCGAGATGGAAATTACTACTGCCTATCCCTGCCACGCAAAGCCTATCTGCTCGATTTCTATAGGTTTCGATGGGGGTAGGTTTGTAATTTCACTCAAACGTGACATAACCGCCTCTCACCTGGATTCATACACGGTGGGCGCCAAAACACAGTGTGTCCTCGGCCGAAATCGACTCCCTCCCCGATTCATACACGGTGGGCGCCAAAAACAAACTCTCGTCGGCAAATATTCGGTGTATGCGAGATTACCGTCCTATCCCCAACCGACTAATATTGCTGTGATGTAGGAAATTTGAAACGGGGGCTAAGTTTGTAAATTTCCTCGCATTTGAGACAGGCGCGCCCTGAAGACATGGTTCCCCCTTCCTCTCCACCTCCATTTCCCCATTCGTACTCCGTGGGCGCCAAAACACCCTCTCCACCCCAGCCTCCTCCGTCCGCCACCCCATCCACCGCCGTCCTCCTCCACCATGCCGGAGCTGATACCCCGATGCCGCCGTCCATTACAAGAGATCGACCTCTCTCATCCACGGCTTCGGACCGGGATCCTTGCATCTCGTCCTCTCGCTTCATCCCCGCCGGCGTCCACCTTGTCGGCGCCGCTCCTACGACCATCTCGTCCACCGTGCCCCGCCGCCACCGTCTACCCTCCTAGATCTGCTTCCACGCCGCCGACAGCCATCGCTACCGCAGCACCGTCAAATTCTCAGCAGATGCATACACGGCGCCGCACCAGAGGCGGTACTCTTTCGTATCTGCTCAACTTATTTATCGCAGCAAGAAAATAGATCGCCACTTCTTTACTCTGATTTCTTGTCCATCACTTACTTGCTAGTTGAAAGCAAACATTGGTTGCGAAGTTGCCTTTGTCCGGTTTGCACCTTCAGATCCGCCATGGCACGCTCAACACTATACTCCCAATGCTTATGGTTTTCCCCTTTTATATTCCACACTAGTTAAATCACAGTAGACTAAATTTCAAAATTGGGTCAGTCGATTTTTCAGAGCTCGCCGGAGTCGCCCGGTGCGAACGAAGGGGCTCAGGTGGGGACTTTGGTTGTGGGGGCGGTGGTGGGGCCTCGCCGAACGAAGAAAACTCGACGCGGGTGGGGGCGGGGGTGGGGGTGGGGGTGGCGGAGGAACACAGGCGGTGGGGGCCGGTGGTCCGGCCGGCGGCCCGTGCGGTGTTCTGTATGGGAAGAATCAGAGACGAGGAAGAAGAAGGGTTAGGAGACGTAGGATCTTCATCCAACCGCCTGAAATGGTCGACTGACCCAAATGACAAAAGTCACGCGACTTGCATGCAGACATGCCTTTATATTCAGTACCATCATCGTACCTGCTTAGCACTGCTCCTGAATCCATCAAGCTAAACAATGTGCCACTCATAATTCCAAACTTGTTGCTCAAGTACGAATCTGATATGATGCTGATATTACTAAAACAGATAACATTTAATTGGTCAGCTAATGTTCCTACTTTACTTTCGAAAAGCACGTGCACCACATATAGAGAGACAGCAGGGAGTTGCTTTCTTAATGCGCTCTGGTTCATCATGTGTGGGCACTGCGCAACGAACATTTTATTATCCAAAATCTGCTTGCTCTTCTTTAGCATGTTCCTCTTCCGTTCTTCTTTAATAAGTACTCTCTCCGTTCCTAAATACAAGTCTTTGTATAGATTCCACCATGGACTACATATGGAGCAAAATGAGTGAATCTACACTCTAAAATGTATCTGGATACATCTGTATGTGATCCATAGTGGAAATCTCTACCAAGACTTATATTTTGGAACGGAGGGAGTATGATAGTAGTACAGTATGTTCCTTGTAGTGAAGATGAGCAGGGACATTTGCAGTGTAGAGGTCTATACGGTCGGTTGTGATGGACACTTTGAACTCTTCGGGCCTCTTTGATTCGTAGGATTTTGTAAACATGGGAATAGGATTTGTAGTGGCCTGCCCACTTGAATCCTATAAGAATAGCAAGGAAATGCGGGGAGCTGTGTCGCCTTTGAGAGTTACACTGATATTAACAGTACCGCACCTTCAGTTGAAGAGAGCTGGTATCCGAAGCCTTTCTAGCCGTACCGGCAATACTAGCACATATATTCCAGCAAGTTCCACTTTGCTGATTTTACTCTGATGCTTACGGTTTTCCCGTTATATCTACACTATGATCTGTGTAGCTGCTTTGTGTCGCACTAGCAGCAGTCCACTCTTGAAGCTAAACACTGCAATGACTTACAAAATTGGCACCAAGGCATTGAGTGCCATTCTGGATGCAATGAAACTCATACGCTCCCCACCTGTTGATTCTTGTTCAGAATATGATCCTAATGACTATTCTAACCTCGAGGAGTCAAAGGCAGATGGCCTGTCCTGTTCACCCATCAAGGTGCCTGTTCTAATTTGGCAAGGTTTTATTGATTGCGCGTATCTTGCATATGTTGTCTTGCATTTCTTCTACTTTGTTGCACCGCCATCTGCTTAGTTTACTCATCATATATGTCGAGATGCCATGCCCATCCATTATCAATACATATTCCATCTGTCATCATACCATGTTTTTCCACTCAAATGTTGTTCTTGTGCATCAGACATCAAAAAGGAAGAGGGTGATTGCCGAACCTGAAGGAGCACCAGCAAAGTCCTTGAAAAACGTGGTTGTGCCGGAGAAATCAGACAGCACCCCACTTATATTGGTTGTACAACCAGTGACACAAAACGTAGGACCGACTCCAGCAGACTGTACCCATACTTCACTGGCCACACCACTAGCCCCACCACACAGGACCTGCACTCCAGCAAAAGGTATGCCGATTTCAGTTGCCATAGCACCAGCCGTACCACAGAAAAATCCCACTCCAGCAAAAAGTACAGCAAGTCCACCGGCCGAAGACCTATCCCAACTGCAGAGACGGCCAATTCCTGCAGATTGGAACCCCATTCCAGTTATTCCCAGTTTAAAAGACAATGCTTTCAATGTTGTTAGGGACTACGTGCATATATTCCCATCATGGGAAGATTATAGTGAAGACAAACACCATTTTCACATCTTCCTGTCCCACTTACGTGTAAGTGCTATTATTCATGGTGATTATTTTCCTGTTTTCTGCTGATTGAACACATCAATGATTTACATTACATTGTTGTAAGTAGGCGAGGGTCAATCTGGATAGTCATGACGAGCAAAGCTTGCTTGCGCTTTTCAAGGAAGCATTGCAGCAGTATCGGTGTTACCTGAGGAAATCACACTTTGATGGCAAGTCTATAAACGAATTTCTGGTGAAGTCTCCTGTGCTAAATTTAGAAGACATTGAATGGAAAAACCTTGTTATGCACTGGTCTCGTTCCGAGGATGAGGTACTGTCTATGATATCGCATGACAATTTGAACTTCTACTTTTCCGCATGTGCCTTACGGATCTTTTTTGCAGGAAATCTGCTCGAAAAGAATTCCGGTTTGAAAAGAACGACAGGATATCGCAAATATGCTGCCCGCTGCTTTGCTCTTGTTAGTACCTGTTGTCCTGTATCACTGTACTTGCATACATACCTGGTTCATTATGTGACAGCAGTATGCATGATAGCTTGCTTATCAATTGTTCGCTCCAAATTATCTGATCTGTATGAATGGTTACATTAGTGTAGAATATATCCAATGCCAATGAATTTTTTAGCTCTGCATTGTTCTTGTAAGTACCTGTGTCCTTTATCAGTGTACTTATATTGACAGGTAGTTGTTCATGTACCATCACTCTGCAGCTTATTTTCCTTTGCCCTCCATTTTCTACACATAAGATCTATATTTACTCTTACCATAAGGTTGGATAACACCGATGGTACTGAAGAAGTTTAGCTCTGCATTGCTCTTGGCTGTACCTTTTGCCTGTATCGTTGTACTTACATTTATAGCTACTTGGTTATGTAGCATCACTCTTCATCTTATCTTAAATATTCTCCATTTTTTCTTATATTGTCACATCTATATTTACTCTTAACAAAATGTAGAATAAAGGCAATGCTTATGAAGAAGATTCTGTGGTAAACTTCTTGAATTGCCCCCCCCCCCATCAGCATGGACAAGGGCTTTATAGAGCCTGCCTTCACCAATAATGTAAGTTTGTCCTTCTCAAGCCTTCAAACTTTGTTGTGTATATTTGGTTAGGCATGACTGCAACAGCTGTTTATTTTTGGTGTTTGCATCAAATTGCATGTTTAAAGTTTATTATGTACCAGTTCATAAACAAAAGTTTGTCCTTCTCAATTTAAGTTTTCAGTTGTACAACCAAGTTCCTTCTTCATACCATGTAAATTAAACTATACAGAGCAAGTGATCTTATTTTGCCAATCTGAAATGGGATAAATTGACAGCACACTAACCATTGATACTTATGAGTTCTTGATCTGTAATCCAGTGGTGTCGTGAAGCTGCCAACTCCTTCACAATGTCATTTCCTGCCATGTCTTGACCTGAACAATACCATATTGTGTTAATGCTATTTTAAACTGTGTCACTTTATTCGTCAGTAAGAAATGTGATGAATTGTCAGCACTGATACTTATATGTGCAAAACCTGTCATCTGTCTGCTTGTTTATCTTTCAGAGTGAGGAGGATATAAGTGTCAAACAAGTGCAGTCTCATCAGCTTGCTCAGCTGCTTGCGCTGCAGCTCCCGAGCAGGGCTAACCTTTCTTGAACTCTATTGAAGTGTTGTCGGTTTTGTATATTATTTTGTCGGCGTGTTTAATTGCACTGGTGGCGATCTTTGATGCCCAGTGTATGTAATCTGCTGTCTGCTTGTGCTTTATTATCATAGTGGCGAACTTTGATGCCCAGTGGATGTAATATGCCGTAATTTCTTTATTGTATAGTCTAGGTTTTTTTCTTATTCACGATGCTGCAGTTATTTTACTGTATATATATCCTGTCTTCGCAGTAAACCGGCCAAACCGTAAAATTACGGTACATAATCGGGCCGTCATGCAAATCACTATGTATGATCCGCATCATGGGCCCCGTCATCTTGGTCCGTTAACAGGCCTAAATGTAAACTGGCCCACTAGTAGATTCGGGCCTTTAATAGGCCGAGTAAACCGCCGGCCCTATTTTCCCAAGAAAACTCAATGGGCTTTTAGGAGGCTGAAAAGTAGGTTGGGCCTGAAACGTGCCAAACAGCTCACGGGCCGGCAGCAGGCCGAAATAGACCCCGGCCCATGAATGTGCCAATCAAATCATGGGCTTATAATAGGCCAAAATTGTCTCGGTCCTTGTTTGGCCCAATCAGATTATCGTCTGTGAGCAGGCCGGATGCAAACGGGGCCGTAGTTAGGCCCAACTATATGACGGGCTTTTAACAGGCCGAAATATATATAGGGCCGAAATGTTAAACGGGCCCTTAACAGGCTGAAACTAATATCAGGCCGAATTACTAAATGAGCCTTTAGCAAGTGGGCCCAAAAGCATAGCGTCCAGTTGACGGGCTGAATCTAATATGGGCTATAATTTAGCCCAAAGCTCTTAAAGGGTCGGACCTGATCTCGGCCGTCATTTGTCCCAGAATGTGGTAGGCTTTTAACGGGCCGGATCTCATATGGGCCATTATTAGGCTGGATCGGATCAAATATGGCCCGACATTTGGCCCAAAACATGGCAGCCAGTAAATGGGCCGGCCTACTAGGGTCCTCAAAATCTTGTGGGCCTACAGCTGGGCCAGCCCATTAATGCCGGTGAAATCTCGTGGGCCTTTAGCTGGGCCAGCCCATTATGGACCACAAAAATCTTGTGGGCCTTCACCTGGGCCAGCCCATTATGGCTCGCAAAAATCTTGTGGGCCTTTAGCTGGGCCGGCCCATTATGGCCCGCAAAATCTTGTGGGCCTTTAGCTGGGTCGGCCCATTATGGTCTGCAAAATCTTGTGGGCCTTTAGTTGGGCCGGCCCATTTAAACTTTATGGGCCACTTTTGGGCCGGTCCACGTGTAACATATCATAGGTGCATCTCGCCCATCGGATGAGTGACACCTATGCCAACACGAAGCTGACACGTGTTTCCTACAGCCGATGATGATTTTACACGTGGAAAATCCCCATTGGTCCGGGCTGTTAACGGGTTATCGGATCCAAAATCGGACCTGATAGCTTAACGTCATTCTGTTACGGTGGATGCCACGTGTCGGTCACCCTTGACGAAAGCACTTTTTTGACGCGTGATTTATCGTCATGGAAGTGGACACTTCTGTGATGATAATTTTGGTAATGTCATGGAACACTTCTACGACAGCACAGGTATGACTATCTTGATTCTGTCATAAATTTGTCATGGATGTACATGCATGACAGAAAACGTGACCTACTGTGACAAACATGTATCATCACGGAAGTGTATTTTTTTGTAGTGTCTCATACAACAATTTATATATCATCACGTCTTGACCATATCACATCACAACATGCCCTGCAAAAATAAGTTAGACATCTCTCTACTTTGTTGTTGCAAGTTTTATGTGGCTGTTGCGGGTTTCTAGCAAGAACCATTCTTACCTACGCATCAAAACCACAACGATTTTTCGTCAAGTGTGTTGTTTTAACCTTCAACAAGGACCGGCCGTAGTCAAACTCGATTCAACTAAAGTTGGAGAAACAGACACCCGCCAGGCACCTGTGTGCGTAGCGCGTTGGTAGAACTAGTCTCATGAACGCAGTCATGTAATGTCGGTCCGGGCTGCTTCATCCAACAATACCGTCGAATCAAAGTAAGACGTTGGTGGTAAGCAGTATGACTATTATCGCCCACAACTCTTTGTGTTCTACTCGTGCATATAACATCTACGCATAGACCTGGCTCGGATGCCACTGTTAGGGAACGTAGCATGCAATTTCAAAAAAATTCCTACGATCACGCAAGATCTATCTAGGAGATCATAGAAACGAGAGGGGGAGAGTGTGTCCACATACCCTCATAGACCGAAAGCGGAAGCGTTAGATTAACATGGTTGATGTAGTCGAATGTCTTCTCGATTCAACCAATCAAGTAACGAACGTACGGCACCTCCGAGTTCTGCACACGTTCAGCTCGATGACGTCCCTCGAACTCTTGATACAACAAAGTGTCGAGGGACATTTCCGTCAGCACGACGGCGTGGTGGCGGTGATGGTAAAGTGATCTGTGCATGGCTTCGCCTAAGCACTACGTGAATATGACCGGAGGCGTAAACCATGGAGGGGCGCTGCACACAGCTAACAATGCTTGTTGTGTGTTCTAGCGGTGCCCTCCCCCTCATATATATATATAGGTTGGAGGGGAGGAGAGGCAGACAAGGGGCGCCCCAAGTAGGAGGAATCCTACTTGGGCACCTCCCAATTCGGCCTCCCCCCTTTCCTATTCCTATTCGGAGTAGGAAGGGAAGAGGGGAAAGGGGGAATCCTAGAGGGGGTCGCGTTCCCCTCCCCTTGTCCATTCGCATTGGGCAAAGGGGTGCGCGCCGACCTGCCCCGGTTGGCCTGCCTCCTCTCCTCCACTATGGCCCATTAGCCCATTAACTTTCCGCGGGGGTTCGGTAGCCTCCCGGTACTTCTCGATAAATCCACCTAACCTGTATCAAAACCATTCCGGTGTCCGATATAACCTTCGTCCATATATCAATCTTTACCTCTCGACCATTTCTAGACTCCTTGTCATGTCAGTGAATCTCATCTGGGACTCCGAACCAACTTCGTTCACCAAAACACATAACTCATAATACAAATCGTCAGTCGACAGTTAAGGTCTAGTGGACCCTACGGGTTCGAGAACTATGTAGACATGACCGAGACACATCTCCAGTCAATAACCAATAGCGGAACCTGGATGCTCATATTGGCTCCTACATATTCTACGAAGATTTTATCTGATCAAACCGTCATAGACAAACTACGTTATTCCTTGTCATCGGTATGTTACTTTCCCGAGATTCGATCGTCGATATCTTCATACCTAGTTCAATCTCGTTACTGGCAAGTCTCTTTACTCGTTCCATAATGCATCATCCCGCAACTAACTCATTAGTCACATTGCTTGCAAGGCTTATCATGATGTGCATTACCGAGAGGGCCCAGAGATACCTCTCCGATACTCGGAGTGACAAATCCTAATCTCGATCTATGCCAACCCAACAAACACCTTCGGAGATACCTGTAAAGAATCTTTATGACCACCCAGTTATGTTGTGACGTTTGATAGCACACAAGGTATTCCTCCAGTATTCGGGGGTTGCATAATCTCATAGTCAAAGGAATATGTATAAGTCATGAAGAAAGCAATAGCAATAAAACTTAACAATCATTATGGTAAGCTAGTGGATGGGTCTTTCCCATCACATCATTCTCGTAATGATGTGATCCAATTCATCAAATGACAACACATGTCTATGGTTAGGAAACTTAACCATCTTTGATAAGCGAACTAGTCTAGTAGAGGCTTACTAGGGACACAATGTTTTGTCTATGTATCCACACATGTATCAAGTTTCCAGTTAATACAATTCTAGCATGAATAATAAACATTTATCATGATATAAGGAAATAAAATAATAACTTTATTATTGCCTCTATGGCATATTTCCTTCTGTCTGGCCCAGTTGGCCAGGGGGGCCTTTCCTTTCTTCTCTCTTTTTTTGTCTTCTGCTTTGTTTTTTATTTTTATTTATATTTACTTTTCTATTTCCACTTATTTCCTAATTATTTTAGTTTTGGTAAAATACAAAAGTTGTACCTAATCTAGTATATTTAATTATGCCACATACCGAACATTTTAGGTTTGATGTTTGAAAAGTTTTGATGTTTGTTAATAATCCAAATTTGAATTCGAATCGTTTTGAACTAACGCGAGATTAGCAATGGTAACGGAGGTGAGATGGCATCATTAGCATAGGTTCACTATCGCATAATTATCCGGGCGTTACAAGAAGACACCCAGGAGACTTGGAGTGCAAGTCAGAAGAGCCACAAGGCGGCCACAAGAGTGGAGGGCGCGCCCCCTACCTTGTGGGACCCTCGATGACCCCCTGACCTAGATCTTCCTCCTATATATTCACATATATTCCCAAATCACCAGAAGCATCCATGAAAACACTTCTCCACTGCCGCAACCTTCTGTTCCCGTGAGATCCCATCTTGGGGCCTTTTCCAGCATCCTGCCGGAGGGAGATTCAATCACGGAGGGCTTCTACATCCACTCTATTGCCCTTCCGATGAAGCGTGAGTAGCTTACCTCAGACCGACGGGTCCATAGCTAGTAGCTAGATGTCTTCTTCTCTCTCTTTGATTCTCAATACCATGTTCTCCTCGATGTTCTTGGAGATCTATCCGATGTAATCTTCTTTTGTGGTGTGTTTGTAAGATTTGATGAATTGTGGATTTATGATCAGCTTATCTATGAATATTATTTGAATCTTCTCCAAATTATTTTATGCATGATTTGGTATCTTTGTAATTCTCTTCGAACTATCGGTTTGGTTTGGCCAACTAGATTGGTTTTTCTTGCAGTGGGAGAAGTGCTTAGCTTTGGGTTCAATCTTGCGGTGTCCTTTCCCAGTGACAGTAGGGGCAGCAGGGCATGTATTGTATTGTTGCCATCGAGGATAAAAAGATGGGGTTTACATCATATTATTGCTTGAGTTTACTCCTCTACATCATGTCATCTTATTTAATGTGTTACTCTGTTCTACATGAACTTAATACTCTAGATGCAGGCAGGAGTCGGTCGATGTGTGGAGTAATAGTAGTAGATGCAGAATCGTTTCGGTCTACTTGACATGGACGTGATGCCTATATTTCATAATCATTGCCTTAGATATCGTCATAACTTTGTGTTTTTCTATCAATTGCTCGACAGTAATTTATTCACCCACCGTATTATTTGCTATCTTGAGAGAAGCCTCTAGTGAAACCTATGGCTCCCAGGTCTATTTTCCATCATATCAGTTTCCAATCTACTATTTTGCAATCTTTTACTTTCCAATCTATAAACCAAAAACCCCAAAAATATTTACTTTATCGATTGTTTAGTTTCATCTATCTCTATCAGATCTCACTTTTGCAAGTGACCATGAAGGGATTGACAACCCCTTTATCGCGTTGGGTGCAAGTTGTTTGATTGTTTGTGCAGGTATTGGTGATCTATGCGTTGTCTCCTACTGGATTGAGACCTTTGTTCTCTAACTGAGGGAAATACTTATCTCTACTTTGCTGCATCACCCTTTCCTCTTCAAGGGAAAAACCAATGCAAGCTCAAGAAGTAGCATGCCCTTCCTTGGACAAGCCTCCCACTTATGATTAACCCCTCTCGCAAGCATCTGCAACTACAAAAAAAGAATTAAGATAAATCTGAAACATATGGATCCAAATCAGCCCCTTACGAAGCAACACATAAACTAGGGTTTAAGCTTCTGTCACTCTAGCAACCCATCATCTACTTATTACTTCCCCTAGGCCTTTAATCATGGTGAAGTGTCATGTAGTCGACGTTCACATAACACCACTAGAGAAGAGACAACATACATATCATCAAAATATCGAATGAATACCAAATTCACATGATTACTTATAACAAGACTTCTCCCATGTCCTCAGGAACAAACATAACTACTCACAAAGCATATTCATGTCCATAATCAGAGGAGTATTAATTATCATTAAGGATCTGAACATATGATCTTCCACCAAATAAACCAACTAGCATCAACTACAAGGAGTAATCAACACTAATAGCAACCCACAGGTACCAGTCTGAGGTTTTTGAGACAGAGATCGGATACAAGAGATGAACTAGGGTTTTAGAGGAGATGGTTCTAGTGAAGATGTTGATGGAGGTTGACCCACTCTTGATGAGAGGATCATTAGTGATGACGATGGCTTCGATTTCCCCCTCTCGGAGGGAAGTTTCCCCGACAGAATAGCTCCGCCGGAGCCCTAGATTGGTTCTGCCCAGCTTTCGCCTCGAGACAGCGGCACTTTGTCCCGAAACTTCCTTCTAATTTTTCTAGGTCAAAACACACCGTATAGCAGAAGATGGGCATCGGGGGCCTGCCAGGTGGCCCAAAAGGCAGGGGGCATGCCTAGGGGGTAGGGCGCGCCCCCCACCCTTGTGGATGGATGGTGGCCCCCCTCTGGTGCTTTCTTCGCCCATTATTTTTTATACATTCCAAAATGATTCTCCGTGAAGTTTCAAGACTTTTGGAGTTGTGCGGAATAGGTTTATAATATTTGCTCCTTTTCTAGTCCAGAATTCCAGCTGCCGGCATTCTCCCTCTTCATGTAAACCTTATAAAATAAGAGAGAAAAGGCATAAGTATTGTGATATAGTGTGTAATAACAGCCCATAATGCAATAAATATCAATATAAAAGTATGATGCAAAATGGACGTATCATGCCTTTGCCATGCATTTGTGACCCATGCTTTGCACTACACGTGATGATTGATTCTTGTACTTGTATGTGTATTTGTAAGCTTGGTGGAGATATCACTTGTTACTGTCATGTTTGCTTTGTGCCCCATGCCTATGATGATACTTTGATCTTGCTTTGTGTTCGTACTTGCAATATGGCTTGTGCATTGTCTATGCCTATTATTTGCTAACATGACATGATTGCCATGATTTCCTCTAGTGTGTTGGATCTTCGCTCCACTAGTTTGCATGACTTGATTAATATGATTTCTTTGTGTATTGCATCACCGATGATTCATACTTGCTCATTTCATATGGTTGATAGCCACTATTGCCATGCTTTGCACATGATTGCTATTGCCTCTTGTCACATATCTCCATATGTTGCCTCTCTCATGCTAGATGATTTGCCATGTATTGTGTGCAATAATGATTATAGTCTTGCTAATGAGATTGCCCCCATAGCATTCTCGCATATATGTGGATATTTTGACATATTTCTTGTGAAGCATGTTTGTCTTACTTCTTTGCACCATATACCTGGTGCCATGAATATCGCCATTGTCGCATCATATTATTCATGCACTTGTGCCTCTCATGGTTATGTGCAAGAGAAGAGAATCATCATGATGGATGATGTGTTTATCTACCATGCACATACGTTATTTGCTTTCTTTTGTGCATGTGTAGGATACTTGGACCTTGTGTCAACTTCCACTTCACGTGAGTTGACCATTCGAGCTCTTGAGAGCGAACCACCTTCTACCACGATGATTCTACATCGCACTTGCTTGTACTTCGGCATTGTGAAGTATGCACAAGGATACGCCTTCAAGGTGCCATCCTTCTTGAGCATGGATATTGCGGATCATACTACTTGTGTTGCTTGCACCATGATACTTATTGGCCATCTTGGACTACTTGATTGCGCACATGTTAGAGATCTTGCGTCGACTTGTCATTTTTACCGTTCCATGCCTCATGACATATACACCTTGTGTGTTGCGTCCAACATGCGGATTGTTTGCTCCTATCATATGCTTGGTTACAACAATGTCATTTCTTCACATATGCCATGTCCCATTGCTTGCCACATGATTGGCTTGATTGCCTTGCACATGATGAACAATTGCTCTTTCTATTGTGTTGAGTGCCACACTATTTTCAGTACATTGTATGCACGTTATGCTTGGATTGTCTTGCACTTGACCCATGTGTTTTGACACTTCATTTATGTTGGTGTTGTGAATGATTGTTATGCCTACCATCGACCATTTGTTGAGCGCTTTATGCATGTTTGCTATGAACTTGAGGTAGATGCTTATTCTCTTATCACACATATTTGCATCACTACCTCACATTTACATGCTTGTTTCCATGATGACCTTGATTATGCTCAATTCGTATGCTTACATGCCATGTCACAATCCTTTGTCCCGCCATATGTTATGCTTGATGACGACACTTGTTGGGTGAATCACCTCTTGAATTCTTGGTTTTGCACTAACGCTAACCACATTTGTTTTTCCAAGTGTTTGTTGTCCTTACTCCTTTTGAAGGAATCACAAGATGGTGCGACATTGGAGAGTACCCATTACGAGCTTGAAGATGATGAACACTTGGTGATCGTCCATTTCTACACGGTGAAGCCATCTCTTTCCCATGGTGATTTGGTTTCTGATCCGAGGTCGGATCTTTCCCGGAGGGAGATGATGCGGAGCATCCTATGGACATCACCATGTCAAGAGTCCATTTGGCAAGTGGCACGGGCGACATCTACTTCACATACATAAAGGTGAATCATCTCCTTTACACGTGTTCACTTGACCCCTTCGAGGATGGTATACTGCTTGACATTCCTCTCGTGTGCATGCATAGGTATTGTCGGAGTTTCATGAATGACCACATGAGTGCAAGCGCCAAGGAACATCTACACCATCCGCGAGGGAAGCTGGAAGGGAAGACGGAGCTGCGGAATCTACAGCGACCGGAAGACACCGGACATCCGACACTCTACAGCGGCCAGACGACCGGAAGACACCAGACATCCAACACTCTACAGCGCCCGGACGTCCAACGCGCCCACGCTCAGTCGACCAGAAGGACAGCAGCGGCCAAGTCTACAACGGTCGGACGACCGACAACCTCCGTACGTCCGACGCCCACCGGAAATCCGGTGCCACCTATCCAAAGCCAAAATGTTGGAAGTCTGACGCCCTCCAGACGTCCGGACCCCCGCGAGCCACCGGACGACCAACGTCCTCCGGACGTCCGACACCTGTGTGCACAGCCGGGCCAGAGGCCCATGTATCCCCTCCTCACTTACCCCTTTGTGGACTAGCCTATATATACTCCTTCCCCTTCCTCTAGTTAGGGTTAGCAATGTGATAGCTCATCGTAGTTGAGCTATGCTCCTGCCTCTAGTCTTGAGAGAGAGAGAGAGAGAGAGAGAGAGAGAGAGAGAGAGAGAGAGAGAGGGAGGGAGGGAGGGAGGGAGGGAGGGAGGGAGGGAGGGAGGGAGAGAGAGAGAGAGAGAGAGAGAGAGAGAGAGAGAGAGAGCACTCCATTGGAGTTCAAGACCTCTTTTGGAGAAGATCCATAGTGGATTCAAGACCCCATCTAGGGAAGGATCATCTAAATCATCAAGACCTCATCTCCTCTTGTATTTGGGATGAACTCTACCTTATATCTATTCCTTGGTTGTTCATGTACTTTGTGGATCTTGTATGTTTTTTAGTCTAGTGGATGTGTGATTGGACTTGTTTTTGAGTGTTTCCCCTTGCGATTTCTCTCCGTTCTTCCCCGTGTTCATCGTGTTCTTCCCAGGATTCCATTCCAATCGTTAACGATCGGCCGAAACCAGGTCTAGCCCCGTATCAGTATTTCTTTGTACTTGCAACATTAATGATTTCTTAAAACACATAATTTTTTTAATTTAATGAACTGCTTCAAATATAAAAATATGATATTTGGTTTTTGCCGACCTAGCGGTGGAGAAAATTAATTGAGCAAGGAGCCAAGCTGAGCGAGCTTCATGGGTAGGCTCGTGTGAGCATTATAGTAGCAGCAAGTCCACTGTTTCAACGTGATAAAAGAGCTTCCAAGAGACTCACACAACGGCCATCAGCTGGCCGAAACCACACACCTGATAGCTCCACTCTCAGAACAAATATCATCTGCAAAAGCAGCCCAAAAGACGTACAAATGGAAAAAAGGAAACCATAATAAGGACATAATTAGACAAACCCAAAATGAAACAACCGACCATAATAACCAATTGAAGGAAAAAGAGTTAATCCTGCAAGTGAAAAACATCGCAGCAGTTTGTGAGTTAGCCTCTAGTGTATATTAAGGGCCTGAGATCCCTCCACTGCAATATGTACCATCCATGTTCGATCCGACAGCCCAGAATCATGTTCGGCCAGTGTAGTTTCTTTTAGGGGGGTTGTTGACCTTGTTGTCTAAGAACACGCAAAAGCTTAGCATGTCTTTGTACAAAGGAGAAGGAACAAACTCCCATAAAAAGAAATGAAGAAACGAACGTATTACAACTGAATCAATCATTCGTCGGAAATTACACCAAGGCTACTACAATTGCAAACCAAACTAGGCCGTAACAAACAGGCTGCAAGAATGTGTGGCCCCGGCCATATATCACATCAAATCTTAATGCTTATAACAACCCCTTCATTCAGCATTGTTTTGAAAGTATGAAGACCCGATGATGCCCAATCCGGGTTTCATGGACGCGGCCAAGATGGCGAAGGACCTGGTTAACAGTGGATGATGAATTAACAGAAGAAAATGTATTAAGCTACAGACAGAAAAGAACATATTATAATTAGCAGGTTTTTGTGTCAAACAGATATGTTTGTAGTTGATGTAACATATCCATCTTTTCAAACTATTTTTAACATATTCATGCGCATGAAGTTTGTATGAAGCGAGAAAGAAAAAGTGCATGCAACTTAAATAGATGTTTATTTCGGAGTAGAATTTTCTTTTCATCATGATCAATGACTACCGGAATTTGTCAGTGTACTTGCTGGTTATTTTTCAGGTACTTATTTGAACTATGGAAACAATAATCAAAAGAACAATTGCAGTAGCAAAACAATTCATGATTTTGATCATCTTCTGTGATTATAAAGAATAAAAATAATCTATAAGGTTTCAACCCAAGTGGTTAAAGCTGCAAATACTCACGGTAAGGATAGCTTTGCCTGTGTGATCAAGTTTTAGCCCAGGCCCCTTTATATCAGCTTCCAGGAAGAAATGCTTCCCCTTCACTGCCTCAGTGGCAGCTATGTCCCTTAGTTCCTAAGCAGAAATTACGATATGATTTTCTACATGAGAAAATCAGATTAACAGCAATGCTGAGAACTTACCAAAGCTTTTTCCCATGTGTCTTCTGATAACTGCAAGAAAATTTGGAGTCATTGAGAACTAGAAATAATTGTTTATCAGCGACAAGTTGGGGTACAAAAGGGAAACCTTTTTCTTAGGACATGCAACAAGATGAGCATTAGCATCTGCATATGTAGCCACCTCGTTTATCGAAATGTTAACCTTCTCCAATGTTAGCCTCCCCCTCATGTACCTGTAGTAACAAAATGGGATATCCTATTAAAGAAAGCTAGTATTACATTTTAATCACTGTCATCTGAGATGAGGGAAAGAGAATTTGCATGTTCACTAAAGAATATTATATGTTTCCATTGGCATCTGCACTGTCGCTATTATATTTTAGCAAATTAACCTGAAACCCTCTTTTGAGTTTTAACATGGGTCAGTTTAATACTCAGACATGTCGTGACCTTGGTGACTGGATGACAATAATAAACCAAATTCCTTCCTCGGTACATGTGAGGACTACAGGCAGCAGAAAGATTATGCTATGCAAACAAAGCAGATTTGACAGAGCAGATTCATCAACACTATCCCATGTCTTGTATCTGCGTGAATCACACAACATTCAGCTAGCAACTCTTAGTATTTGTACAGAAAGGAAAAGGAGGAGCATGCACACATCAGTATGCAGCGTGGTGCTGAAAGAAGTAGCACTTGCATGTATATATCAGAAGCTCTCTTGCAGACAGATTACAAGTATGAAAGAGCCTCTTAACCAGAAGCAGATAATCAAACGTGGATGCTGCGGTTATATGCAGCAGTGATAATAAATTGAAGCTACAAGTGCAACTGAGGACTCACGATGACAATGAATCAAGCTCCTCAGTGGATATATACCAACGAGGTGCTGAACCTTTCCCCTTCTTCACAGCAACAAAAGAAGCATTAGTTCAAAGTGTAGAAGTGCATGCTCTAGCCAATGCAAACAAAAGACCGATCTGATGGAAGAGTCTAGGCAGCATATTATACGTCAACACTCCCCTTCACGTGTGGCTCCCTCGGGCCTAAACGTGGACCGAGAGTGGGCTGCAATTTAATTGCGCCAGCCGGGTCTTGAACTCAAGACCTCTTGGCTCTGATACCATGTAGAAGTGCATGCTCTAGCCAATGCAACCAAAAGACCGATCTGATGGAAGAGACTAGGCAGCACATTATACGTCAACACAAAGAAAAAAAAAACTCCTGCTGAAACAATTGTAGCTAAGATCAGTGAATGGTGCAACACATAAATAAATATTTACTTTGGGAGCCGCAACTGGCTCTTCCTTAATCTTAAAATCAGAGTCCAGAAATTCTGGAACAGCTGTGTTAAAATTAAAGCACTCGGGCAACATCCTGTAACGTAAACAGCATGATTCTTGTCACCAAATGAAGGTAAAGACAACAGATATAGATAATAGCATCAAGTAATCTGACAAGCTTTGTTCCAGAGGAGTAGCAACGATATCCTCACGCATCCCAGGTGGCATGTTTGCAAGCATATGCTGCAACTTCTGCTGTTGCTTCAAGGACTTCTCCACTAGTTTCTGCATCAGAATTTGAGGAAGCCACAATGAGAAGTAGCAATGTCTTTCGACACACAGTGAACAAAATTAGGTTCAGGGAAGGTCGGGGCAAGCAAAAAATTAGCCCTCAATAAATAAAATATCAGCCATGCGCTTGTAGCACCTGCCTATGTACTGGGCTCATTGGTCATGGGTCATCATCCAGCCCATCACCTGTCTGATGCCCAGCCAGAACCACACCCACTCTTCCCGGTGGTCAAGTGTGCAAGTGTTCGATGGGATGTTTGATGTGTTAGGCAACAAGGGAGGCAATGTAGTTGCTAACTGCCAGGTACTCGGGGAGGTTTCTCTAAAGAATGCTGTGTGGGATTGGGAAACTCCACGAGATTTTGGGACACATCATACCTATCAACAGCAATCCATATCATGTGAGATGAGCATGGGCGGTACAAGAGTGGAGCAACTCGCCAAGAATTCTGACAGTGTGATGTATGATGTGAGTTGAGCGCGGGTGGTTCGAAGGTGGAGCCACGATGGCCTGCCACAATAACGGTGATCCCAAGAGAATGTCAGATATAGCAGTTGTTCAGGGAAATACTGTCTTGGGGGCTTTAGTCTGGTGTCATGTGTTTGTTTTGATAACTGGAAAGAATTACGAATCAAGGAGTCGACGAGTCAAGCCGAGGTTGAGACTCATAGACTAATCATGACTAGTCTAGACTACTGCTGGACTAGTCGACATGGTACTGTAGTATTCAACTTACAGTACTCAACTACTAATACCTATTATGTACTCCCACTGTAAAGAAATATAAGTGTTTAGATCACTACTTTAGTGATCTAAACACTCTTATATTTCTTTACAGAGGAAGTAGTATATACCATATATTACAGTACAATATACAATAAAATTGAGTTGATCCAGAGGAGGATCACATCGGCATAGGAGAACAGCAAGGGGAGGAGCACAACAGCGGAGGGGTCGATCCAGCGGAGGAGCAGAACCAGAGGAGGGAGAGCGTCGTAATGCTCCTGGCCACCGCTGGCGGCGGTGGTGAGTGGCAGCGGCAGCAGCAGCAGCGGATCAATGGGCGGTGGCGGCAGCCTAGTCCCAGGTGAGGCGGCTCACTGTGGAGCGATCCTGGAAAGCTAGGGTTGCAATTTTTTCCCTCCCGCGTTGTGAGCGCTGCTCACTTATCCCTCCCAAATTGAGTTGATCGACTCAAAACACCCAGACTAGTCTGGACTAGTCGATGACTAGTCGCTCCACCGCTCGACTCAACGAGCTAGTCTACACGAAGAAGCTAGTCAACAATCAGATAGAGACAACTAGACTAGTCGAACGACTAATCAAGACTAGTCGAACAGAAATGTTTGGCTGATAATCCTGATCCTGACATGTTTATTGGCAGTTCTCTGCTTTTGTGACATCAACAATGCAGGAAAATTATGGTTGCTTACGGACTGTTCTTACAAGCTTTAACACATGTTTAGTGGGGTTGTTGGCTTCATGGAAGTGCAACTTGAGTTGGACCAAAGCTTGAGTCTGCACCTTGTTTACCATCATTCTGGGAGATGATGCGATCATCGTGATTTTGTACGCATGCAAATTATGTCTAGTAGATATTCCGTTAGCACCCAGCACATGTTTCCACAGATATAGCAAATGAACTAGCAGAAGAACAGGGAAGTGCATGTGGAATTCTAAGCAGTGGGCCTAAATACTGGAGTGAAATGAAAGGGAGGTTGTTCTGGCCTCACTTAGTAATTCCAAATTTTCACTGTTTAGTCAGATGACCAGTTTTCTGTTGATAAAGATACAAGTGTGAAAGATATTCAGACTGGCCGTGAGCACTGTTGGCATGATGAAGAGGTTACATCTTGGGAAAACATGGCAAATCTCTGAAGCATATGTAGGCATGGTAGCTGCTGAGTCCAAACTGGACAGCCAACACGATTTTGTTGTCGACCACCAGTCTGCAGTTGAGTTTTACTTATTTGATGCTAGTGAACCGGTGCAAGTTTTTGTGCGTGTTAGTTGGCAATATCAGAACGTGCATGGGAATGTCATGACCTTAGAAAGTAAGAATAGGAATCAAAGGATTCTATGCAATGGGTACAAGGTTATCAACTGATGGTGTTTCAGGTGCTAAAGCGAATAGACAGATGCAAGGATGCATGTCCATTGATCTGCTTAGAAATGAAAAATCAGCACAGGCCATAGAATTCTGCCTTCTGGTCGATTATTTCTGAAAGACCATTTCAGATGCCATGGGATCCTGGCATACAGTCAATTGTTTCTGGAAGAGTGACAACGCTTATTGCAGCTGGAGGAAGTGAAGTTGCAGAGTTTCAAGGCTGAGAAGTTCTATACATTTGCTGCTACAGGACAGTGCTAGGGGAACAAGCCACTGCACGGGGGCAAGCAATGTTTTGGCGGGGAGCACTAATGTAACACCCATCCTGCATATGTATCCCGCATATGTATTGGGCTCAGTGGTCATGGAGTGTGGCTCGGAATTCAGACGGACATGGGCCGGTGCCTCTACTGGAAGCTGCAGAAGCAGCAGCAGCTGAGGAAAAAGCCATCGGAAAAATGGGATGAAATTTCCTGTCTATGTTCTTGTTCCTCCTGTATCTCTTCTACTACCTCACTGATTTCTCCTTCTCACATGAACTCAGATTGGATTTTGATCTCACGTCCTGGTAATATGTTCTCCAATGTCACAAGATATATATAAGTGGTACTATCTAAAAACCCAATTCATGCCCTATGATTTAAATCAATAAAACATCACAAGAACAGCCAGTTGACCAAGATTAGCCCGTTGTGGTAAGCAAACATCACCATCGATCCACATTTTTGCGCCTCTCATCCCCACTGTAAGGGTATGAACAAGAGATAGGTACACAACCACTTTAACAAGTACTACTCACGT
Organism: Triticum aestivum; assembly: GCF_018294505.1. NCBI lineage: Eukaryota > Viridiplantae > Streptophyta > Magnoliopsida > Poales > Poaceae > Triticum > Triticum aestivum. The sequence continues at coordinate 274,899,825 of NC_057797.1, read as the reverse complement.
CATGCGATCCCAAATCTTCCAAAGAAAATGGCAAAATTACCATATTAGTCTCCCTTTACATGATTGCTATTTACCACACCGGCTTCTCAGAGAAACAGAGAAATTAGCATTCGGAAACAGATCGCAACCCAATAGATCACGAGAACTGGCAACGATACCTTGGCCTTGGGGATGGCGTCGAGCTCCTCCTGCAGGCGGCGGCGGATGGCCTGCACCTGTGCCTCCATGGCCGTCACCGACGTGTCCACGGTGGTGAGGTCGGTCACCGCCGTTGCCGGGTACACTGCGTACGGGGAAGATGACGGGTCAGGGCCCACGGCACTAGGGGGTCCAGACCAGGGTTCTGGGAGCGGGTTGGGCTAGGAGAGAGAGCTCACTGTTGCGGGCAAGGGCGAGGTCCTGGAGCTCGTTGACGCGGGACCGGAAGGCGGTGGCCACGGCTTCCAGCGACGAGCTACCGGGGCTCGCAGCGGCAGCGGCTTCCATGAGGAATGGAGGCCTCGGCGGCGGGGGGAGGGGGTGGTTTGGGCGGAAAAGAAAGGAGGAAGATTCGATGATTCCCACGTTATATTTCGTGACCAGTAGAATGCCCATGTGTGCCACGGGTTTTTTTTTTTTTTGACGTGTGCCACGGGCTTTTTAACTGGTATAGCATATGTTTTTAGATGCCCCAGTTGTATATAACATAATACGAGTACATGTTGCGAATCAATCTGTGATTGAGTTGGTTAGGTGAACAGTCAGTCTCTTGGAGGTGCTCATAGGAGTAGGGTGTGCGTGTGTGCGTTCATAGGGGTGAGTGTATGTGCGTGTATATGAGCGCTTGTGTCTGTACTAATGCTCAAAAAAAATGAATACATGTATAAAAACAATGGACAGTAATAGACGAAAAATAATTTAAATCCACTTCTTTAAAAATTAAAGCCACTTTAATTGAAATGTACTCCCTGCGTCTCAAAATTCCTATCTTAGATTTGTCTAGATACAGATGTAGACTTGATATATCCGTATCTTCTATATCTAAATAACTAACCCCACTGACATATTTCTCTCAACATGCAAGCATAACACCTCATCATTCAACATGCATAAAAAAGGCCCACCTCAACATGCAACTATGCATTTTAAAAATCCACTTCACCATGCATCCATGCGTGCATGTAAATTCCATTCTATTATGCTATTTACATCAAATTCTTATATACTTTCAAAAACTATTATTTCAAATATTAATGTTTTGTGTAAGCAGAAACCTCATTGAGATATTGCAAAATATTCCCGCAACAACGTGCGAGGCATCATCTAGTTTAGACAAATCTAAGACACGAATTTTGGGACGGAGGGAGTATTTTGATAAAGCAAGTTGCAATTCCACGATATGTATACATAGAAAAACTTATTAGGTCCAATGCACAAAATAAAAAATTTGGTACAAAACCATAGAACTCTTTATTGTGCACTAGATTACAAATGATAGATAGCACTTGGACGCCTTTTTATGCTTAATGCCGATCATCTCACGAAGCATGTTCATTTTTATACTTAAAAACAACACATGAAGGATTATGTTTCCTTTAAACAAATGTTCCAAGATACAATAACCAAAAGGTTGAGCGCATTGTGCAATTGCTTGGCAAACTATTTCTTGTGAAATTAGGCACTTGGAACCATACATGTTACCATTTAGGACCTAATGCAGCAAAGAGCTTACCATCTACCATTTAGAAACCATGGCAACACGAGATATTTCAACCTTTCCAATCTACTATTCATAGCTCACAAAATTTTGGACAGACCTCATCTTTTTTTTTTGGCTCAAAAAGATTGAGGTCCCTCTAGCAACACTCAACTTACATGAAAGAGCCATCTGCTATGATCACCGGTGATCGTAAATGACACTTTATAATTACTTGATGTTTTCATATACAATATCTAAATAAAGTATTTATAGTGCACATCTTTTTTTACCATCCCCTCATCATGGGTGCAAGGGCAATAGCTTGATAAAACAACACCTGTCGAGGATAGTCACAGTGTGCTTTAATTATAAACACAACAATCAGGTACAACTATTAGGCAATCTCATTGAATGTGATAACATAAGTTCATCAATAATGAATAACAAGATACTCCCCGTCCCAAAATAAGTGTCTTAAGTTTAGTACAACTTTGTACTAAAGCTGATACAAATTTAAGACACTTATTTTGGGCCCGAGGGGATGTTATTTATCAACCACTCCCACAACCATTGTGCACACTTTGACCTTTCTGGGTCTCTAACAATAGATAGCCTTATGTAAACTGCATGCATGTAATCCTTATAAATATTTTGCTTCTAACAAATTTGCAGTAGGCTTTAACCTACTGTTTTTGCTAAAAGAAGGCTAGTTTAAGTGAATAAAGCACCTGCTGGAGATATCATTGTTAGTTGGTTCATGCTAAGATCATGCCAAATTTCACAAGCACCACTCATCTAGGAGATTCTCTAGGGAACAAAAAGAAATCCTATTCTACACATATAGCAAACCTATATCATTTACTAGTACAAATTAAGGCTTGCATTCCACTTGGGCTTATATTTTGTTCATTCCATTTACATAGAAGATAATAATGCATTTAGAAACATGAACTTGTATCATTATAAGCAGCAAATATTTATTAGTTCTTCTCCGAACGGAAATGGAACCTGATACGTTGTCGCTGCAGCATCGCATTGCTCTCGTTGGCGCCGAGACACCCCATTTGGCTATTTCCTCCACCCCCGCCCAACATCTTCCATAACATGTCCTCTGCCGCCCCCGACATCTTCTCCGCTAGTGCCGACACGAAGCCATGTCCACCATGTTTCACTTCAGCTTACATTATACCTCATGTATCACAAGTACTACTGTTCCCATGCATATATTAGTAAAATATAGGAATGGATCTCTAGTACAGTAATATCTCCACAACATAATTTGTTTTGATGCACATTGTTGGATGTGCTCGCACGGAGCTTCTCGATCAAATTTGCCCCTCCCTCCCCGCCCATCTAGTCTTCCTCCTCTCACACAACCGCATTTCTGCATCATCCTCCATCTACCTTGCACTCGCACCATCATCTGCAAATGCACCCCACATCGCTTGCCTTACCACCTTAAGTAGAATAGTATCAAAATGCATTGTGAGGCTCAACGAATTTAGCATAGACATCTCCATCCTTTGCCTTACTAAGCACATGGGATGGATGCATCGCTTCTTTAGACTTGTTTGGAATGGACTTGCCCTTTGTGGCACTTTCACTCCCAACCACATCACCAAATTTGTTCTTCCCCTTGCCCTTGTGCACTTCACACACAAATACAACATTTTGAGGAGTTGCACTCTTCTTAAGAGCGACATTCTTTGCCCTTATTGTGTTTGGGTCAAAACCAAGCCCTTCTTTGGCAATAACCTCTTTGTGTTGGCTCACACTTCATTGAGGTTATTTTCCCCTTGGATGCATGACACAAGCCCCGTTCTGAAGTTGGGCCCTCAACCACTTGTTCTTCTCAATAAGAGATGCTTGATCACAAATGTGCTTAGTGGCACAAGTGCTACTTGTGATCTGCGTTGGGATTTTCCCTAAGAGGAGAGGATGAAGCAGTATAGTAGAGATAAGTATTTCCCTCCGTTAAGAACCAATGTTATCAATCCAGTAGAAGAACCACACAACACCTCATTAGCAGCACCTGCACACACACACACGCGCGCGCGCGCGCAAAATTTGCACCCAACGCAAACAAGGGGTTGTCAATCCCCTCGGCGGTTACTTGCAAGGATTAAATCTCGTAGTGATAGGTAATAAGATAAATTTGCGGTCTACAAATTACATCAAACGTGCAATGATATGATGGCGCTCCCACCTCCCACCACGGTGCTGACCACCTCACCGACGATCTCCATCCTCATCCACTAACCTGTGGATCCCCTCTGATCATCTACTTCGGCGTCTTCTCTGGATCAAGGCAATACCCATCTTCTATGGGTTCCTCTGGTGGATCTAACCTTGGCTTGGATTTCTCCAAGGGTAGGGTTTTCTTTGATGAGGTTTTCAAATTTACTGGTCAAACGATCCATCCAATGGGATGACAGAGGGCTTTCACATTGATTGTGTCTTTTATCCGTCATGCCTTCCGGTTGTCAGAAGATACTGTGGAGGCAGCATTGGAAGTTGCGATTGGTGGCTCGGCAATTGATCTTCGGATTGAACACGTCAAGGATAAGGTTTTCTCTTTCCAAGTCTCATGCAAGCAAGTTGGTTTTCTTATTATGGATCCTCGCTCTTTTGCTTGTGATCTGTTCAAATGCTACTTTAATCTATGGGGCAATGGAGGGCCTAATTGGGTTAGAGAACTCAAGATTTGGCGTAAAGAATGTGACGCTGAATGGATTTTGATTAGTCCAACTAAGCGTAGATCATCTTTAGGATTATTGGCCATGCACAAGCCTCCGATTAGATCTTCTCTTAAGTCTGCAGGCACTGCAAAGAAGAAACTATATTTTGCCACTTTTGAATGGTATTCTACTAGCAAAGGATATAGATATCCGGCAAAACAAAATTGCATTGAAACGATCACGGACGGGGGCTATGATCTATCTGCTCATGAGCGTGTTGTTATTCAACAACCTCCCCTTCAAATTTGCATTGGACGGTGGCTAGGCCACCTATAGTGTTTGGTTCGGTCATCCCGCTGCTAGAGTTGCATCAACCGGTCACATCATCGATGGCGTGTGATCCGGTATCAGTGGAACTGTTGCCCGTGAATGCCAGTAATCTCTTAGCGTGTTTGCGGAGGCGAGAATCTCTCCGGTTCAAAATGGTTGCTCTGTTGTTGTCCCATCTCTTTCGGAGACCCAGCTGAGTGGCAGCCCAATACTGCAAACTAGCCCCAATTCTAATGGGCCTGCTATTGCTCAGAATAGCCCAATTTCTGATGGGTAGGGTACTTCTCCTAACCTGAGCCCATTGGTCACCTCTCAGGAAATTCCCACATCGCAAGAGGCAACCCGACAATTTGAAGCCATGGTCGATGACATGGTGGACCGCGTGTTAACTTGCACTATTTGCTCCCAGAGGGGCCACCTGGCAGCCGCCTGTGGAATGCGAGTGGTCTGCTCGGCTTGCTCCCGCACGGGTCACTCTAGGAAAGATTGTAACGATTTCGCGCGCTCCAATGGATTGGTTTGGAAGCCAATTTCTTTGCAACAAAATGCGAGTATATCGGAATCCTCTGCCTGTCATGGGAACGGAGCCGGAGTTATTGGGATAGCTTGTCCGGTCCCATCGTCGTCGCCCACATTGCTCCAATCTCCTCCTCTTTCTTCCAAAGAAAACCCCAAGCCATCTCCTCCGCCATCATCCATGGCGAGCTACGAGCTCGACCCGCATCGCTTCATGTCGGCTAGTCACCACATCATCGATGGTGGCGACCGACATCTTCCTCGCACCTTCTTCACGCCAGCAGCTCGTCCTCCCTACCACCATGAGGATTTCATGGTCACAGAGGTCATGCCCGCTCCGGAGGGACCGCTCGGGCTAGTGCGGGAGGAGATCATATAGTTTTTTTGGAACAGAGGTACTCGGGTTCGCTCTGCTCAGCCATGGTTCCATGGGGTTGGCTTGTTCCAAGTTAGGGATCCTACTGTCAGATACACATTGATTCAGCATGCTTTGTTTGCTCTGGGTAATGATCGCTTTGTTAGATTGATGAAACATGATGAGGGAGAAAATTTCAAGGGGACTCATGGTTTTCGAAAAGGCTGGCTCGTGTTCATTATTCCGCTAGCTTACCGTACACCGGAGTTTATCTCGCAAGCGGTAGGCACTTTTGGAAATTTTCATTCTTGGGATAGTGAAGATCCATACCTGGTTCGTACTCTGGTTGAGGCTAGCTTCCCAGATACACCTCTTGTTCCGTGCGATGTGGTCTTTAGAGATTATGCTGAATGGGGTGGAGCTCAGGTTTCTTGGGCTGCTGCATGTTATGTTCTCGGAGCGGATTTTGCTGGCCAGATGCCAAATGATGAGGATCCTATGCCTTTGGATGGAAACCCTCATCCTACGCATGGACATTTTGATACCTGATAATCTGCCTTTTTTCCTCCCTCCTTATCTGATGCTTGGGTGGAATGATGCACCCGTGCCTCCTCCACCATCGCCTAAAAACATTGTGGATGCTTGTTGGGGCAATGCCCATTGGGGAGACAATGATGAGGAGTTTGATCAGCCCCCTCAACCTGCACTACCAGAGCAAGACCAAGTGCCAATCGTTATTGATCAACTAGAGGGATCCGTCTATGTGGAGCAGCAATTGCAAGTTCAAAATGAACATCAGCAGCACCATCAGCCTTTGCATGAGCAGCAGTTACAAGTCCAGGAGCAGCAGATACAAGTTGAGCAGCATGCTCTTTTGGAAAATCCACTGGCGATTGTACCCTTTCAGCCTCCTGTCATTCAGCAGCACCAGATCTTTATTGGAATGGCTAGGATCGTGGCTGGGCCACCTCTTCCTCCTAAGGTGATCTGGAAAAGGTCCTTCCAAAACATGATGTTTGATTTATCTGTTAAGGACGTGTTGTAGGATTGAAAGTATGTCTAGAGGGGGGTGATTAGACTACTTGACCAAATAAAAATCTAGCCTTTTCCCAATTTTAAGTCTTGGCAGATTTTAGCAACTTAGAACAAGTCAAGCAATCAACCTACACATACAAGTCCAAGAGTATAGCAGCGGAATGTAAAACATTGCATATGAAGGTAAAGGGAGGAGTTTGGAGGGAGCAAACGCAATGTAAACACGGAGATTTTTGGCGTGGTTCCGATAGGTGGTGCTATCGTACATCCACGTTGATGGAGACTTCAACCCACGAAGGGTAACGGCTGCGCGAGTCCACGGAGGGCTCCACCCACAAAGGGTCCACAAAGAAGCAACCTTGTCTATCCCATTATTGCCATCGCCCACGAAGGACTTGCCTCACTAAGGTAGATCTTCACGAAGTAGGTGATCTCCTTGCCCTTACAAACTCCTTGGTTCAACTCCACAATCCTGTCAGAGGCTCCCAAGTGAAACCTAACCAATCTAGGAGACACCACTCTCCAAAAGGTAATAGATGGGTTGATGATGAACTCCTTGCTCTTGTGCTTCAAATGATAGTTTCCCCAACGCTCAACTCTCTCTCTCTCACACACACAGATTTGGATTTGGTGGAAAGATGATTTGAGTGGAAAGCAACTTGAGGAAGGCTAGAGATCAATATTCTTGTGGTTGGAATGGAATATCTTGGTCTCAACACATGAGTCGGTGGTTCTCTCTCAGAAAATATATATTGGAAGTGTAGGCACGTTCTGATGGCTCTCCTTACGAATGAAGAGTGGGTCGAGGGGTATTTATAGCCTCCACACAAAATCTAACCATTACACACAATTTACCAAACTCGGTCAGACCGAATCAGAAAACTCAGTCAGACTGATTTAGTTCAAAATGTGAACGTTAGGATTTTCGGTGGGACCGACATGTCAACTCGGTGGAACCGATTTCATTAGGGTTAGAGCATAACATAATCTCGGTGAGACCGATTACACAAACTCGGTGAGACCGATTTTGGTAATAGGAAAACAGAGAGTTGGTCAGGCAAACTCGGTGGGACTGAATCGCTCATTTCGATGAGACCGAAATGTTATGAAAGGGAAACAGAGAGTTTGCATTGCAAACTCGGTGGGACCGATCGCTCATCTCGGTTGGACCGAAACGTTACGAAGGGAAACAGAGAGTTTGCAATCCCATCTCGGTGAGACCGAGATCCCTATCGGCGAGACCAAAGTGACTAGGGTTTCTGGCAGTGGCTATGTGAAATGAACTCGGTGGCGCCGAATAGATCAAATTGGTAGGGCCGAGTTTGACTTTTGGTTTGGGACATATGTGGATATGAGAAAGTGGTTGAGGGCTTTTGGAGCATATCACTAAGCATTTTGAGCAAGCAAGCCATTAAGCAACACCTCATCGCCTTTTAATAGTATTGGCTTTTCCTATGGACTCAATGTGATCTTGGATCACTAAAATGAAGATGTAGCGTCTTGAGCTTGAGCCAATATGTGTCCTTAGCATTTTGAGGTGTCCACATTCCTAATCCATGCCATGCCAATCATTGAACTTTCTGAAATGATCATCTTGAAATAGCATTAGTTCAATGAGCTATATGTTGTTTGAAATTACCAAAACCACCCAGGGATAGTTGCACTTTCAATCTCCCCCCTTTTGGTAATTGATGACAACATATAGATCAAAGCTTCAACAAATGATAATAAGATTTAAAGTACATCATCGCTTTGAGAAGTATGTGATAAGCAAGAGCTCCCCCTAAATTTGTGCATTATTTGAAATTTGCGTTTGAATGCAAATGCACAATCTATTAGGATCATGGGTTACTCTTCCATGTCACATACATCTTGATGGAGCGCTCAAAATGATAGGAATTAAAATGTGCACTCATCACCAAGCAAAGTGAATGATCATATATGAGATATAAAAGATAATATCATCCAAGCGAACATTAAAATAGAATATGATCAAACACATGATCATACAAGAATCTCACACACAGACATAAAGAGTATCAAACGAGCACACACAAAAGTATCAAGCAAATAGCAAGAAGAACAAAGAAGCAAAGCACAACACTCTCTCTTGAAGCCTATGATCTATACATTTCTCCCCCTTTGGCAACAAGTTACCAAAAAGTTTGAAAATGCATAGTGTTATGCATCTCTCTAGGCTTGGTCTTCGGGAGGTGGTGTAGAGAGAACTCCAAGGACGAAGGGATCAATAGATGTTGTTGGAGCTGGTGGAGTGGCAACTGGAGGTGGCACTGAAGTTGTTACTGATAGTGCTGAAGTAGTTGCTCTAGTGTCAGGCACTGGCACTGCATCTGTAGTAGCCTTCCCTTTCCTCTCCTCTGCTTCCTCCTGGAGCTGCTCAACAGCTGACTGCATCTCTGTTACTTTAAGATCAAGATCATAGAATTTGGTCTCTATGATCCTCTCCAAGCTCTCCTGATTCTTGTTCTGGGTGGTCAAGCCCTTCTCAATCCTCAAAGTTGCTTGAATTAGATGTGCAAGCTGATCTTGTTTTTACTTCAGAGAAACTTGAGATGCCTCCTCAACACTTGGCATCTTTGCAACCTTCTCAGTCTTTGCCTTTGCTCTCTTCTCTTGTGCTTGGAAGTCTTTTGAGCTTGAGCAGAAGCTTTGGGGGTAGTCTTGGGCTTTGAATTAGCAGCCCCTGACTTAATAGCATCCTCCATAAGCTTATGGGACTTGGGTGCTGGTGCAGCATCCTCTTCCTCTTCTTCTTCAGCTGGATATCTCATTATAGAGGATCTACCAATGACTCCGGCAGTGGTCTTCTTGACCCTCTCTTTCCTTTTCTTACTCTCTCCAGCAGCCTCTTCAGTTGGCTTAGAGGTTTCAACAGTTGAGACCCTGGCCTTTAAGGTTGGCACCCTCTTAGCAGGGGCCTTCTTATGCAATCCAGGCTTTGTTGTAGTAGCAGTACCATATTCCTTCTTCATGACTTTCTTCTTGGAGCTTACTTCTTCCTCTGTAGCCACATAGCCCTCATCCTAAGTATCTAAGGTTTTATTCTTCCTTGATCTAGTGTCTGCCTTGGGCAAATCGCTTGGAGTGCTCCTGCTACCATCATCATAGTTGCTTGAGGGACTAGTGCCCTCACTCATGTGCACTTGCTCTTCTGATTTGTTCTGGCTATCACTCTGGTCATACATACTGACAAGCAAACTGACAGCAATCCCTATGAATAGATATAGATGAGGTAGAGTGGATGAGCATCATAAAGTGCAAAGTTTTTGCAAAAATAGATGAGTCAAAAACTTAGTTTTAGTTCTCCACAAAAATCATTTCGGAGCTACCGATTTGTTAAACTCGGTGACACCGAAGCAACTTTTGGAGTCTAAACTAGTGAACTCGGTCAGACCGAGTCACAGTTTGGTGGCTCCTAGATTGCTAGGGTTTCACACAGAGTCGAACTCGATCGCACCGATTTGCAACTTTCGGTCAGACCGAAAAGTGCAAGTGCAATGGCCTAAGCCAAATTGGTGAGACCGATTTCAACAACGCGGTCGGCCCGAGATGAGTTTGGCGGAAACCTAACCCTAAATTTCGAATCAAACCTAATCTACGGAACGTTTTCTCTGGATAGATTGATTTCATACGTGGTAAAGAACATGGCATGTATTGTGCTAAGAAACAGAGTAAGGAATTAGCACAAAAGATCCAACTCATACCCTAGTTCGGCGGTGAGTTCGCTAGGGCGGCAACGAAGGGGTTGAATCCCGTTGACGGCGATGGAAACCAGCGGCGAGAGGTCGCTGGCGACGAGAAGACGATCCAGAGACCCGAGGCGGTAGAGCAGGACACGCGCGGGATGGAGGGTTTTGAAGAAATTTACAAAATGTCACCAGTGGGTATATATATCCTAACCCTGTCGGTGTGACCGAGTGGAAAAACTCGCTGGCACCGAGATGCAGAATCGCGAGCAATTACTGCAACTCGGTATGACCGAAAAGTTCAAATTGGTTGCACCAAGATTGAAAACCTAGATCAACTCAGTGAACTCGGTGTGACCGAAGTGTATGAATCGGTTAGACCGAAATGCACAGAGAGGTTTTGGAAGTTTAAGTCTATGACGAATCGGGACTCCAAGTGCTCCTTCACACAGAGTGGTTCGAATCTAATTTGATCAAACTTTGTGATGTAGCATGAATAGAGTTTGAGACGAGAAAAACATAGATAGCTAGAGGAGGTTCTTAGGCATTCTTGTCCATCCACTTGGCAAAAGAGCCAAACAATCAAAACAACAAGTGGATGTCCTTGAATGAGTAAAATATGCAATCAACATGCTCACACAATAAAATGGCAAATGAAATATATGACAAAGCATGCACAAACACTCTAGCATCTATCAAGCAATTTGCGATGACTAGGCCATCTATGTATGAGTATATTGACTTAGGAGTCAAATGAGAACATTTGATCATAGGTCATACACATCGTTTAAGCACAAGTGGGGTTGCCACTTTTACATAAAGCATTCTTGTGTTCACACCATTGGAGTTGCTTTAGCTCAATTGATTAGACTAAAGCTTCCCCTAGATGTGATATCTCCCCTAAGAGGGATGAACTATCCTTGGGTTTTGTCGATGATGACTTCATGTAGATGTTGAAGATGTGGATGCTCAATGTTGATGTAGATCATTTGGAGCAATCCACTGGAGTGAGTTGCACTTTCAATACCTACACGGGTTAGTCCCACAAGGAACAAACAAGGATATCCATAGATATAGAGTGATGTATACACAAGATGATGTCCATGAAAGCATTAGGTTACATTGTCCCTTGTCTTACCAACAAGAGGGTTTGTGACTCCTTGAACTAGTGCAAGTTGTGGAAGTTGTTTGCACTTGTTCTCGCCAAAATAATATGAGTGAAGTATGTTGGCGGAGTCACCCTCAAGAACTCTCTAGTTCTTCCTCTTCGGGGTCCACATCATATTGATAGGGATCCTTGGAGTTGTAGTCGTACTTGTGGAAGTAGAACTCGATGTAGTCTTGGGAACCCACTTGACCAAGGCCTTAGGATCTTCTTCAAATGCATCAACCTCCTCTCGAAGCTTGTCCTTGCTTTTGTGCTCGTGGTCTTGTGGTGGAAGATCATCTTGAGCTTGTGTCCCTTGGAAGGAAGTAGGATCATACTTCTCTTGTTGAGGAACAAACTTCGTCTTGGAGTATTGATCTTCATCCCACTCAACTCCATTGGCATTGAACTTTCGTTCAAAACCAATACCTTGATTCTTTCGGTGCCTTCCTTGCTTGCGTACAATTTCCACAAATTGCTTACTCCCAGTAAGGCTCTTGTAAACACCTTTCTCTATAATTCCCTTCAATAAGCTATTTTATTGCTCAAGTGTAACTTGGCTAAGAGAATCGTTAGTGGAATCAAGAGAACTACTAGAAGTAACTATATTGGATTTATCATGATTGTTGTTGTTACTACTAGAAGAAGAATCTTTCTTACTCTTGTTGCTATATTTAACTTGTGGCATATAAGTAGACAAGAGTAAATGCTTGGCAATGTAAGAAGAACTTTTCTTGCTAAGATGATCATTGATTGCTTTTAAGAACCCATGCTCTTGCTCAAGGTTGAGCTTTTCAAAGCGTAGCTTCTCATGAGTCTTTAAAAGTTCTCGATGATCTTCCAAGGTAGTTTCATGAGCTAACTTAAGAGTGTTTAGCTCTTTATTTAGACGCTCAATCTCCTTCTTATCATCATCATTCGTTTTATCTTGATTAACATGATTAATAGCAAGTTCATCAAAGTTTTCATCACTAGAGTTGTCAACAAGTAAATCATCATCACCTAGCAAATCATCTTCATCACTATTGAAATCAACATACTTGGGGTGTGATACCTTTGGGCCTTTAGCCATGAAGCATCTTCCAATTCCTTCATTTGGTGAGTCAAATATGTCATAGGAGTTGGTTGACACAAGTGCTAGACCGACAACACCTTCATCTTGAGTATATTCAGAGTTGGAGTGATAATTTCTCTCAGAGTGATTGTCGGAGTCGGAGTCAGAGCCGGATACCCATTCACCAACATGAGCTTGATGTCTTCGTTTTGTGTAGCTTCTTGACGACTTGTCCTTCCTTTCCGAATCCTTGCTTCTCTGTGATGTTCTTCGTTCATAACGATCATCTCTACTCCTTCTTTCTCTTGGTGGTGATTCTTCTCTTCTACTTCTCCTTTTGGGTGAATCTTCTCTTTATTTGTAGGGGGACGTACACTCATTGGAGTAGTGTCTGGGTCTTCCACAATTGTAGCAATTACGCTCATGACTCGAAGATCTTTTGTCATTGTAGGACCTTGACTTGGAACTTCTTTCCTTGCTTCTACTCTTGTAGAACTTGTTGAAGTTCTTCACCATTAGGCTCAATTCCTCATTGAAGATTTGTTTCTCACTTGATCATGTAGGAGCATCACATGAGGCCTTGTAAGCACCACTTGACTTGTTGTGGAGCTCTTCCTTATCCTTGAGTGACATCTCATGAGCAACAATTCTTCCAATGACTTCCGTTGGCTTGAGATCTTTGTAATTGGGCATCATTTGGATCAATGTGCACACGGTATCATATTTTCCATCCAAGGCTCTTAGGATCTTCTTGATGATGAATCTATCGGTCATCTCCTCACTTCCTAAGCTGACAATCTCATTTGTGATGAGAGCAAGCCTAGAGTACATTTCAGCGACACCTTCACCATCCTTCATTTTGAACTTTTCAAGTTGATTTGAAGCACATCCAATTTGGATTCCTTGACGGAGTCGGTACCCTCGTGCATATTAATCAAAGTATCCCAAATTTCCTTTGCATTCTCAAGACGGCTGATTTTCTTGAATTCTTTGGGGCACAATCCGTTGAAGAGGATATCACAAGCTTGAGCATTGTATTGCAACATCTTCAACTCTTCCATGCTAGCTTCACTGTTCGGTTCTCTCCCATCAAAGAATTCACCTTGCAAGCCAATACACACAATAGCCCAAACGGAGGGGTTATGTCCAAGAATATGCATTTTCATCTTATGCTTCCAACTAGCAAAATTATTACTATCAAAGTAAGGACCTCTACGGTGGTAATTTCCCTCGCTAGACGCCATACTCTCCTAGGTTGTGAAACCAAGGCTATTGTCGGTGTCAAAACCGTCGGATCTCGGTTAGGGGGTCCCGAACTGTGCGTCTAAGGCGGATGGTAACAGGAGGCAGGGAACACGATGTTTTACCCAGGTTCGGGCCCTCTTGATGGAGGTAAAACCTTACGTCCTGCTTGATTTATTCTTGATGATATGAGTATTACAAGAGTTGATCTACCACGAGATCAGAGAGGCTAAACCCTAGAAGCTAGCCTATGGTATGGTTGTCTGTTGTCCTACGGACTAAAACTCTCCGGTTTATATAGACATCAGAGGGGGCTAGGGTTACACAAGGCCGGTTACAAAGGAGGAGATATACATATCCGTATTGCCTAGCTTGCCTTCCACGCCAAGTAGAGTCCTATCCGGACACGAGACGAAGTCTTCAATCTTGTATCTTCATAGTCCAACAGTCCGGCCAAAGGATATAGTCCGGCTGTCCGGAGGCCCCCTAATCCAGGACTCCCTTAGTAGCCCCTGAACCAGGCTTCAATGATGATGAGTCCGGCGCATAGTATTGTCTTCGGCATTGCAAGGCGGGTTGCTCCTCTGAATACACCACAGAAGAATTTGAATACAAGGATAGTGTCCGAACCTGCAACATAAGTTCCACATACCACCGTAGAGAGAATAATATTTCCACAAATCTAATCTGCTGACACGTTTTGGAAACATGACATTATGCCATGGCCCAGTGATTATTCGAACCGTTTCCTTTAACTAGCCCCACACATAACGTGAGGCAGTTTCTTGACACGTCTTGTCAAAGCAGAGATTGTGTCCCCCTTATTACGGGATTCTCATCAATACGGGTGTGGGTAACCCAACCACGCCATCGATTATGGCGCTTGGGGGATAAGCGAGTTTTACCAGGCTAGTGGGGGCGCATAGTTTCGGCCGCCCTTATAAAGGGACAAGGTTTAACCTTTGTCTACCCACGCCTTCTTCCTCCTTGCTCATCCATTCTTGCGCACTCGAGCTCCAACACCCAAGTCCACATCCTTCCCCTCAACCTTCTCCAAACATGTCCGGAGCGGGAGGCAAATGGATGGCTTCCTCCGTTACGGAGGGACACATCAAGAAGCTGCCGGAGCCGGATACTTAGCCGCGAATATCGCGTGTCGGCTGCCCGCTGCGGGGCAGATCGTCCCTACCCCGGAACCTCACGAGAGGGTAGTTTTCCTCCACCACTTCCTCCGTGGACTGGGGTTTCCCCTCCATCCATTCGTCTGTGGTCTCATGTTCTACTACGGGCAGGACTTCCATGATCTGGCCCCGAACTTCATCCTCAACATTTCGGCGTTCATCGTCGTGTGTGAGGCTTTCCTCCGCATCCGGCCCTACTTCGGCCTGTGGCTAAAGACCTTCAATATCAAGTCGAAGGTGGTGGGAGGCCAACAAGAAGAATGCGGCGGAGCCATGGTGGGCAAGATGCCCAATGTTATATGGCTCGAAGGCTCCTTCGTGGAGACCATAAAGGGGTGGCAATCGGCGTGGTTCTACATCACCGAGCCGCGCGACACCAACTAGGCGGCGGCCCCCGAGTTTCGATCCGGAATCCCCACGCAGCTCACCTCCTGGAAAGAGAAGGGCCTGTCCTGGGGTTCATCGGTGGAGCTGGACGGACTCCAGAAGTGTATCCGGAATATGGCAAGCAAAATGCTCAAGCTTGTCAACATAGTCCAGTTCATGCTCATCCGCCGGATCCTCCCGTGTTAACAACGGGACTTCAATTTGTGGGAGTTCGACTCGGCCCAGCACCAGACTCTGAGCGAGCTCTTCGACACGATGCATAAGGACGTCTGGAGGGTGCTGTTCAAGGGCGCCGAGGTCCCTCCCTATCTCACCGAGGACCGCGGGCTAAGAGCGAAGCGCCCAGCGCATTCGGTGAGTTCTATACATCCGGTAGGATATTTTATTTCCCCTAGCTTAATCATGTGCGGGGTCTGAGCTCCATGCCTTTGACAGGACTGGGTGGAGACGTCGGGGCAGATTAATTGCCCGGCCCATCTGCCCGAAGACACTGCGGATGCTCTCCTGACGGAGATGCTGACTCTGGCTCCTTACAAGGTGCCGGAGAAGACCAAGAAGGCCAAGGGAACCCGAAAGAGTTCCCGACGCCAGGTGTTATCGGACTCATCGTCCGATAACTCCACGACGCACTCCTCCCCCAAAGACGAGGAGGAAGATGAAGATGCTCCCCCTCCAGTCGGGGGAGACAAGAAAAGGAAGGCCGCCCCAACCGGGGGGGGGGCGAAGGGTCCAAGAAGGGAAGGACTCTCCTTCCGGACTACTCCACCACCACCACCGCCGAAGGCGAAGACGAGTGGCTACTCAGGGCCAAGCCCCTGGCAAAGTCGTAAGTATTCAGATGCTAGATTAACTCATAGCATACATTTGTCACACTGCTTCTCCTAACGCCGAATTATGATTATGCGGACCGCCAGGAGCCCGTATCGACGTATCGTTGGGCGGCTCCTTGGACTCGTCGGATATGGATAGCGATCCACTTCCGACCGCCACCTCCCCTTGCCCAACGGGCAATGCCGAGGTACTATCCCGAGAGGTACCGGGTCGAGGGGAGACAGTCCCGGAGGTGCCTCAAGGCGACCTTCCGTACTTCGGGTGCAGAGAGGATAAGGTCCCGAGGGCTTTGAGTTCGGCGTTCAGCCGAACACTGCACCGGAACCTCCAGTGGTTCCGGACTCGGGCATGCGGCCTCCTTCCAAGAGGGCCAAGACGCCCGTGCCAGTGACCTCTGTCCATCCAGAGGCACCAGACAATCTGCTGGGAGCGCTTCACAACGCTTCAATCGACGAAGAGCACCGCACCATTATGAGTGCGGTGATCCAGAAGGTTCAGTCCGCCAAGAGCGGACTGACTGAAGCCTGTGCCAGCCTTCTAACAGGCTTTAAGGTAAGTATTTGAAATATAGGAAAACTATAACCGCATAGACAGTAGCCCCTAATGCTCTGTTCGGTGTTCACAAAGAAAAGCCGAATAGAGGATCAAACAATATCGCAGGAGTCTAATATAAGTATGTCTATATGCGTATGCAGGCTTCGCTGCTGGCCTCTGCCGCACTCACTGTGGAGGTCGCCACACTAAAGCAAGACCTCAAAGGGTCCGAGGAAGAGCTCGGCCTTGCCAAGAGGCAGCTCGAGGAGAACAAGGGTAAGTAACACCTAGTCTATGGATATATAAAAAGAATGCGATTGCAAAATGACGGGTGAAACGCCCCAAGACCGGAGCTTCACATGCCTTCCAGGGTTTCCGGGTTTTGTTGTGTGATTTGTTTTGTCTGTTGCATTCTTCTTTGCATCGTGTGCATTGCATCATATCATCATGCCATCATGTCATTGATCTTTGCAACTCACATAAATAAACCATATGGATCTTCGGTCCATTTAAATTGAGGGAATTCACATGATGATTCTCTTTATAACATATCCTCCCGATATTAGGGAGCTATATTAAATATTTCATTTTCAGAATCACCCATGATCACACTTGCAAATAATCACATGTCTTTTCTGCTTCGAGTTTGCTCCTCAAACTTCGCCCATAAATTCTTTTATCTTTTTTCGGAGGTCTACCAAAAATCTCAACATTTTGGGACCTTTCTAACGCCCACTTCTTATTCGAACTCATTTGAATTTAATTCAAACAAGTTCCAATCCAAACTTTGTACATGCCCATTTATACTTTTCTTGGATCAAGATCATTTTTGCGAGTCCAGCAAAATTATCCCCATGCCCAGTTTCCACCCCTACCTTCTCTTTCTTTTCCTTCTCTTTTCTGTTTTGTTTTAAAATGGGAAAAGAGAGATATTTAGGGAGAGAGGCGGTCTGCACCCCTGGCCAGGCCTGCACCACTGCCCTCTTGGGCCTCCTAACCTCCCGCGCTGATCCATTTGGCCAAGGCCTCCCGCAGCCCACTGCTCTAACCCTAGCCGATCGCTACCTCTCCCTCTCGATCCCTCCTGCTCGTTCCCACCACCGCCAGAGGGATGCATCGCACCAGGGGCCTCGATCCCATCTCTCCCTTGCAGCCACTCCATCTCCCTCGATCCCACTCACCCTCTCCCTCTCGTCCTCATCCACCGCCGCCAGGGAGAAGCCCCGCGCATGATCTCCCCTCGAACCTCTTCCCCAATCCCATCCTCCAGCGCCGCCAGCCTCCCTGTCCCATCCTCTCGATCCACTTCCCTGCGTCGACGCCTCGCCGCCGCTGGACTTCACATTGTCTGCACCTCCCCAAGTCGTGCCCGTCGCCCAACATGGCCCGCGAGGCCATCAGCATCGCCATGCCCCTGCTGCCTCCTTTCCTTGGCGATCTCGACCTCCATGCCTCACCGGCCTTCCTCAGCAAGCTGCCGCTGCGCCTCCGCCTAGCCTCCTCTGAACGCTGCCGGCCGAGCTCAAAGCTCCGCTGCTGCACCTCGTCGCCGGGGTTCTGCTTCTTCCACCTCGCTGCTCGTCCCGGCCGCGTTGACTACGTCCTTTGCTTTGACCCGCAGCACCGTTTGTCTCCTCTATGCTTCGTTGCGGGATGCAGCCTGCGCCAAGTCCCAGCGAGCCCCTGCTCCTTCCCTCGCTGCCCGCAAGACCGAGGCATGACCGAGACCCCGTGAGCGTCAAGTTCTTCCACGAAGCCCGAACGACTACAGGCCGGGACGCCAAGTCCAACGACCACTGAACAGGGAACATCGCCAAGTACCTCGACGTGTTTTTTTGCCAAGTACCGCGACACTCAGATCCCTTGGATCAGTCAAGTTCATCTACGAAAACGTGTATGCCCGTCATCGAAACTACAAAGTACCTCTACGCACGGATAACGCCAAGTACATGGATACGCCGAGCTTCTCTCCGAATGTGTGTACGATTACCGTAGCACCGAAGACCTTGGATGCTCGATCGAGTACTGAATGAAACGCCAAGTACCACTATCGCCGAGTACGACTACTTCCACGATGATACGAGAACAACTACAGTCGACCCTTTAAGCCTCCGTGGACGTCAAGTCCCTCGCCGTGATCCCGAACATCTACGGAAATTGTGCAACTAAGAACATGAACGACTACCGCCGCCAAGATCACGAGTACCTCTACCGTCGTCATGTACCCCTACTTCCAATACCGAACGTCCCGAGAACATCTACTTCCCTTACACCACATCGAACTTGAACCCCTTCGATAACGCACGCTTCGAAGGTATAACCTCGAGATGACGTCCGTGAACGAATGCTTGCGATGTTTGAGATGCTCGTGTTTGCACCGTGTCCAAATTTGTCACTCGTTTCCTTGTCGCCAACTCGTGGGACACCCGGAATCCGGGAGCGCCCCACCATCTTTTGCACGCATCCGCACACTTCTCCTTTGCATCGGTATCTCAATTGAGTTACCGGAACCGGAACGCTGCCGTGGCACCGTTTTCGTTATTGTTGCCGTGGCACCGTTTTCGTTATCGTTGCCGTGGCACCCCTTCCCTTTCCACCATGGTGACAAATGCTTCATAATGCTCTTGTCAACTTTTAATAAAAATTGCATGAACTTGTTCATGTCATCCACATCATGATAATAACATTTAGATGTTTAAAATTGTTGTTGCACCAAATTACTATTTCCTATGGGGTTTTACCGGAATTGTTGTTTGGCGTTCCGACCTCATTTAAACTTGCCTAAATAGACAATTTCCTTATGCTCTCCTCTTGCCATGTTTAGAAACATTTAATATTGTTGAGTACCTAAACGAGATCGAACTAAATAACTTGAATGTGGTGTTCCGTCAATATGCAACGTTAATTTGTAGGATTGTTTGTGCATTTTGCCATGCCATGCCTCATTAAACCGGACATGCATCATACTTGGTTGTGCATCATGCCATGTTCATGTGTTGGTTGTTTACTATGTTGTGTGCTTCTTTCCGGTGTTGCTTCTTCGGGTTGGTTCCGATAACGTCGCGTTTGTGAGGATCCGTTTGACTACATCCATTTGTCTTCTTCCTGGACTCTATCTTCTTCCTTGCGGGATCTCAGGCAAGATGACCATACCCTCGAAATCACTTCTATCTTTGCTTGCTAGATGCTCGCGCTTTTGCTATGCCTATGCTACAATACCGACCACTTGCTTATCATGCCTCCCATATTGCCATGTCAAACCTCTAACCCACCTTGTCCTAGCAAACCGTTGTTTGGCTATGTTACCGCTTTGCTCATCCCCTCTTATAGCTTTGTTAGTTGTAGGTGAAGATTGGAGTTGTTCCATGTTGGAACATGGCTTGTTGTTGGGATATCACAATATCTCTTATTTAATTAACGCATATATATACTTGGTAAAGGGTGGAAGGCTCGGCCTTATGCCTGGTGTTTTGTTCCACTCTTGCCGCCTTAGTTTCCGTCATACTGGTGTTATGTTCCTTGATTTTGCGTTCCTTACACAGTTGGGTTATAATGGGAACCCTTTGACAGTTCGCTTTGAATAAAACTCCTCCAGCAAGGCCCAACCTTGGTTTTACCATTCGCCACCTAGCCTTTTGCCCTTAGGAGTTGCGCATCCCGAGGGTCATCTTTATTTTAACCCCCCCAGGCCAGTGCTTGTCTAAGTGTTGGTCCGAACCAGAGCCACTTGCGGCGCCACCTCAGGGAAACTTGAGGGCTGGTTTTAGCTGTACGTAGTGTTCATCAGGTGTTGCCCTGAGAACGAGATATGTGCAGCTCCTATCAGGATGTCGGCGCATCGGGTGGTCTTGCTGGACTTGTTTTACCATTGTCGAGATGTCTTGTAACCGGGATGCCAAGTCTGATCAGATTGTCTTGGGAGAAGGAATATCCTTCATTGACCGTGAGAGCTTGTGATGGGCTAAGTTGGGACACCCCTGCAGGGATTTGAACTTTCGAAAGCCGTGCCCGCGGTTATGGGCAGATGGGAATTTGTTAATGTCCGGTTGTAGAAAACCTGAAGACTTATCTTAAATTAAAATGCATCAACCGCGTGTGTAGCCGTGATGGTCTCTTTCCGGCGGAGTCCGGGAAGTGAACACGGTGTTGGAGTTATGCTTGACGTAGGTTGTTCTAGGATCACTTTTTGATCATAGTTTCTCGAACGTGCTTTGCCTTCTCTTCTCGCTCTCATTTGCGTATGTTATCCACCATATATGCTAGTCGCTTGCTGCAGCTCCACCTCATACCTTTTCCCTACCTATACGCTTAAATAGTGTTGATCACGAGGGTGTGAGATTGCTGAGTCCCCGTGACTCACAGATTACTTCAAAAATCAGTTTGCAGGTGCCAATGATACCGTGCAGGTGATGCAACCAAGCTCAAGGAGGAGCTCGATGAAGATCTTGTTCATCGTGTTGTTTCATTTCAGTTGATCAGTAGTGGAGCCCTGTCGGGATGATCGGGGATCTGTGTAGCATTTGGGGTAGTCTTCTTTTATTTTGGTTCCGTAGTCGGACCTTGTTTGTATCTGGATGATGTAATGCTTTATTCATGTATTGTGTGAGGTGGCGATTGTAAGCCAACTATGTACCTCCTTTCCTTATTTATTACATGGGTTGTTGTGAAGATTACCTCACTTGCGACATTGCTTTCAATGCGGTTATGCCTCTAAGTCGTGCTTCGACACGTGGGAGATATAGCCGCATCGAGGGCGTTACAAGTTGGTATCAGAGCCTTCCCCGACTTTAGGAGCCCCCTGCTTGATCGAATCGCTGGCGTTGTTGAGTCTAGAAAAATGTTTTGAGTCATTTAGGATTATATATATATATATATATATATATATATATATATATATATATATATATATCGGAGAGTAGGATTCTTTTTACTCCTCAGTCCCTTCATCGCTCTGATGAGGCATCCTGACATAGAGTTTTGACTCTTCTCTTCTCAAATTTCACTAATTTTTTTTAGGATCACGCGGGTATCTTGGAATCGTTTCGATGGTTTTGTGACAAGAACATTGTTCTTGGTGCCTCCTGACATTTAGGGGTTGTGGCAGTGTCCTGGGGTGTTGAGCTCCGAGGTGTTGTCATCACAATTTTATCATTGCGGTTCTGGAATACCTGAGTTTCGTCGACATCGAAAATCTCTTTTATGCAGTTGTTGGTGAGATAACCTCGACGCCACCCAGTACTGGGGCGGGAGTTCGGGAATATTGCCATAACTCGTATAACGGATGCTTTTCGAAGGTTGAGGTAAATGATTTCCGAAGGTTTCATGGTTATGTGTTGAAGGATGGATACAGCTGGATGTAGGATTTGCTAGTTTTGGGTGAGATATTATGCTTCCCCTGTACCCTCAACACCTGATTGCATAACCGGAAAGTTTTGGGAGTTTATAAGTGGGAATTCAAGTATATCGTAGGATATCTTTCTGACAGATGTATGATATGAAATTGGGGTTCGACGTCTAGTGGTCCGCCTATCCACGGTTGGTTTTACAGTGGTCTCGTTGTGTCTTAAAGAGTCCTTGGCTATGCTGACTCGGGGACGCTTCGTATGTCATGTGCACTGCCTTGTACATGATGGTGCTGTACGATCGAGCCTGTGTGGGACCCACCACGAAAACTTCGGACGAAATCTCTATCATATGTTTGTTCCGGCTTATTCTGCAAGCCAATCCTTTGTTTTGTTTTGAGTTGTGGTATTCGAGTTGCTTCGAAGTCAAATGTTGATTCCATACCTTTCCTAAGCGGTGTTCTCATACTCCTATGTGAGTACTAATCCTTCTTGATAATCAAGATTGTCATGTCAATCCTTTTCAACCGGCACGCTTCTCATCAAGTGGATCCGATCATTTCAACATTTGCAAGATCCAATCTTAGTTTTCGTCAATGGTGTTTGCTTCATCCGTCCTAAATTGCCTTTGTTTTCCCGCCCTCCCACCCTTTTTCTGCAAGGACTTAGATTTCTTAATCAAATATCCATTTTATTCATGTGAAGTCTCTTCGTTCTTTTCAGTCAATGTTCGTATCCGGTGTTTCCTATGAAGATTCTAACGGAGCTTCAAGTTCATCATTCTTCGTTTCTTTTATCTTCTCTGGTGGATTCAAATCTAGCTTTTGGTGTTGATTATATCCAATTTCTTCATTTCAAATGTTTTCTCATGCCGGTGCACCTCATAATCATTCCCCTCTCGCTATTCATTTGTTCCGGAGTGCCGAAGATATCTCAGAAGATGATAGTGTTCATTCTCAATTCGTTCAAGTCTTTTGAGGAGGTTACCTCATTCAAGCCATTTAATTCAACCGGTGCAATCTCTCTTTCTAATCCTTCTAACGGTGTTTCTTTTGAGTGGGCCTAATCCACAGGTCTTTTCCCAGGATCTTACTTGACTCTTCTAATTTTCCCGGAGTTATTCTCAAATCTTTCAAAGTTTGACGTAAGGATGAATTATCATCAGTCAGATGGTTTCTCCAAGATCTTTCAAATTCTTTTCATTGTTGATTCAGCATTTATATTCTTCATTATTCCGGAGTGTCTCAACAATTCATGGTAGTGTTTCTCGTTGTCATTCTCGGTGTCGGTGTACTAGAATAGGGGTACCCTAGTACCCCGAACTTGTGCACGGGCAGTTGCAGCACCCGCGGCAAGGCTTGTCGGGCTAACACCAAGATCCTCCGTGGTTCCCTTGGAGCCATTCAAGAACAAAGTATTTAAGCTCAGGAGACAAGGCCCCGGCAAGAGGAGCTTGCCGGGAAGGCCAACCAAGGCACTCCAAGGAATTTGCCGCGACGCGCCACGCGCTCCGACAAGGCAACAAGGCCCCGGCAAGAGGAGCTTGTCGGGAAGACCAACCAAGGTACCTCGAGGCCCGGTGAGCGACAAGCTTTCGGACCCGACAAGATAACAACAGCGGCAAGGCGCTTGCCGCGGCAGTCGGCCACTCTGTGCCCACGCTCCAGCGCATCCACCAACGTGTCGCTCTGGGGGCCTCTCCAGGCGCGCGTGGCGGCAGGCTGTGCAGCCAGCGGTGCGCAGTGGCATGCGAAGCTGACAAGATCGCCATCGTGGCGAACGGTGGCACCCCTAATGGTCCTTTTCTGCACTGTTTGGGCGACTCAGATGGGCATTTAATGCCCTTGTCCCCTGCCGTCAGGGTTAGGTAGGGTGCACTGTACAAGTAACTGTACCAACCACCTCACTTTTTACATTTGTACCCTTCTCTGCGTTGCCACCTGTCGGTGACCCCTTTAGCGTATAAAAGGAGGCCCATACGCAACGTAGAGGGGGTTCGGTTTGATTCATTCATAAGCCAGAAAACACTTAGCTCTCGCGAGCAAGAACATAATACAACCAGACAAGCAGTAGTAGGAGTGTTATCTCTCCGGAGAGCTCCGAAGCTGGGTAAACTGCTTGTGTGCTTCGCCTCGATCTGCTCTTCGTGCGATCTCCGCCCCCCGCCGAACCGAAAGGGGCCCGGTCCGTCGGCCCCATAGGTGTTCGTGGATCAGTTTCCCCGACATCTTTGGCGCGCCAGGTAGGGGGCGTCGAGATTGTGTGAACCTGATCCGGCGTTCACACGAGCTAGATCTTCATTCCCTTCATCAACATGCCACCGAAGAAGAAGACTTCGGCGGCAGCCGCTCCGTCCATGTCACTTCCGCCACCGTTGGAGCAAACGGGTGGTGGAATGGACGCCGGCGGAAGAATGGACGTCGACGAGGAAGCTCATGATGCTGCCAGGTCCAAGAACAAGGCTGCACAAACCTCGGCGACTGTACATGCTCCACGCCACTCTCAGGAGGCGCAAGACCAATAGCGTCATGGCACTTGCAGTGCCATACGCATGATAGGCCAAGACCAAGCTGGTGGATCTCGGGGCGCTCAAGACCAGCATGCACGCCAGCGTGCTGGCACGAGCGGGGCACGGTCGCCTGGACGGGATACTGCTCCTTCTAACATAGTTAGAAGTCCGAGCACGTCCCGCTCCTCGCGCCGTCCGCCACTGCCACCCACCACTCCAGCAGAAGCTTTGGCGCGAGCTCAACTGCTCCTAGATTACCCTCCGACGTCGGACAAGATCGACGAATGGAGGGCCACCATTCAGAGTCTCATCGGCTACGCCAACGGCGACACTCCACGGCGGCCGAGCGCGTCGCCGCCGCGGCAGGGTTGCCGGGCGCGAGCCGGTGGCGACGAAACGGGTGGAGGTGCAACTACCATGCAATCACCACCCCGAAGGCCAAGATCGCCGACTCGCCGGATCCACCTCGACAGCGACTCCACCGCATCTTCGGATCCACGAGCTCGTCGCGATCAGCGCCAAGTTCTTCATGATCGACAACAAGAAGACGCTCGAACTCGCATCGAGCGCCAAAGAGAAGCGCGACGTCAATCCGACAAGCGCGCTGGGCCCTCTGTTGACATGCATGCGCCAGGGGAACCAGGCGATCTGCCGTACGCGGTAGGTTGCCCTGCGTTCACTCGTGAGCTGCGGCAAGTCCAGTGGCCCAGCACGAAGAACTTCAAGCCAGACGTACCGGAGAAGTACGACGGCAAGACGCATCCGTCGGAGTTCCTCAGCATCTACACCATTGCGGTGCAGGCTGCCGGGGGACGGGATGACAAGATCCTTGCCAACTACTTCCCGCTGGTACTCAAGCCCAACGTCAGGTCCTGGCTCATGCACTTGCCGGACAACTCCATATCCTCTTGGGCTGATCTGTGCCATCAGTTTGTCGGCGCCTTCACAGGCGGACACAAGCCTCATGGCCAGGAGAGTGATCTTCATCTGCTCGCCCAGAAGGAAGGAGAGCCCCTGCGCAAGTACATTCAGAGATTCAGCAGTGTGCAGCACAACATCCCAGACGTCCACCCTGCCGCGGTGATCAGCGCGTTCCATCAGAACGTGCGAAACCGCAGGATGCGGGAGGAAATGGCGATGTGCAAGATCAGGGACGTCAGTGAGTTATATGCACTGGCCGACAAGTGTGCACGTGCTGAGGAAGGGAGGAGACTCCCCGGAGAGAATGTAGGAGCGGGAGGATCTGACAGTGAAGATGCTGCCCCGGCAAGGAAAAACCGGCGGCGGAACAACAGAAGGAGGAAAGGCAAAGAGGTGCTAGTTGTTGAGCAGTCCGGCAACGGTGGTGGCGCCAAGGAAGCCAAAGCTGGTGACTCCGGCAAGGAGGTTGCCGCGGAGGTGGCGGTCGCCGACAAGCAGGACGGCACCAACAAGCAGTATTGCAAGATCCACCGTACCAAGGGCCATGATCTCCAGAGCTGCAGGAAAGTCGAGCAGCTTGTTGAGCAACAGAAAGCTGAATACGAGCGGCGCGACAAGGAGAAGGCCCAGGAAGGTGCTGGGGGATCCGGCAAGAAACGTCCCGGCCGAGGAGGACGCCGCGGCAAGGCCAAGCAGCGGCAAGGAGACAGACCTCCTCGCGGCCGCGACAAGGATGAAGATGACGACGACGATGAAGACATGGATGATGAGGAGACTGATGAGCAGGAGTTCCAGAAAGCCACAGAGGTCCTGTGCGTTGACGGTGGTGCTTCTCTGCATACCTCGCACCGTCAGCTCAAGCAGTGGGTGCGGGAAGTTAATGCAGCAGAACCACCCGTCGAGTCACGCAAGCCTCTGAAATGGTCCAGCACGCCTATCATCTTTGATATTGAGGACCACCCTGATCGCATAACTGCGGTCGGGTGCTTGCCGATGTTGGTTTCACCAACAATCCGCAACCTCAAGGTCACTAAGATGCTAGTTGACGGCGGGGCCGGCTTGAACCTGATCTCCTCCGCGGTGCTCCAGAAACTCCAGATCCCTGACAGCGAGCTCGAAGAGACCGGTACATTTCAAGGAATCAACCCGGGAAGGAGCAAGCCGAAGGGAAAGATCACGTTGCCGGTAACATTTGGCAGCGAGCTGAACTTCAGGACTGAGAGGGTCACATTTGATGTTGCTGACTTTCCATTACCTTACAATGGAATCCTTGGCCGTCCGGCACTCGCCAAGTTCATGGCAGCCTCTCACTATGCGTACAACGTACTGAAAATGCCAGGCCCGATAAGTGTCATCTCTGTCCCTGGCGACAAGAAGGATGCTCTTATCTGTGCCGACAAGATCTACCGGGAAGCAGCAGCCGCAGCAGAACGCAAGACACTTGCCGCTGAAGCTCCCGGGGGGAAGAAGAAGACCAAGTCCGGCAAGAGCTCTGATGCCCACTCCGGCAAGCGCACCTCTTCGGAGTGCTGCGCTACCGTCGAGGACGCACCATCGAGCTCCACCGGCAAGTGTAAGAAGGCAATGGCAGCTCCACCTGAGACCAAGAAGGTGTCCGCCAAGGAGGACGGCACTGGTGGTACCTTCACCATCAGCGCCACTCTTGACCCCAAATAGGAAAGCGCGCTCGTTGCTTTCCTGCGGGCGAATGTCGACGTGTTTGCGTGGCAACCGTCTGATATCCCCGGTGTTCCCAGGAAAGTAATTGAGCACCACCTTGCCGTCTGTCCTCATGCGCGGCCCGTCAAGCAGAAAGTCAGGAAACAGGCAGTGGAGCGCCAAGAATTCATCGCAGAAGAAATCAAGAAGTTGGAAGCAGCAGGCCTTGTCAGAGGAGTGCTCCATCCCACGTGGTTGGCCAATCCTGTTGTCGTGCGCAAGGCTAACGGGAAATGGAGGCTTTGTATTGACTTCACTGATGTTAATAAAGCTTGTCCCAAAGACCCATTTCCCTTGCCGCGCATTGACCAGATTGTTGACTCCACAGCCGGATGTGATTTGCTTTCATTTCTTGATGCATACTCAGGATACCATCAGATCTTCATGGCAGAAGAGGATGAAGAGAAAACCGCATTTATCACCCCGTGTGGCACGTACTGCTTCGTACGGATGCCTTTCGGTTTGAAGAATGCTGGTTCAACATTCGCAAGGGTAGTCCACCACGCTTTTGAGCCGCAGATGCACAGAAATGTGGAAGCCTACATGGATGACATAGTGGTCAAAAGCAAGAACAGGGCGACCCTGATTCAAGATTTAGACGAGACATTTGCAAATCTGCGCAAGATCAACCTCAAGCTTAACCCCGAGAAGTGCGTGTTTGGAGTCCCTTCCGGCAAGCTTCTCGGGTTCTTCGTGTCTCAGCGGGGAATTGAAGCCAATCCCGACAAGATCAAGGCCATTGAGCAGATCGAAGCACCAAAGCGCGTCAAGGATGTACGAAGGCTTGCCGGTTGCGTGGCTGCTCTCAGCAGGTTTATCTCTAGATCTGCTGAGCGCGCCCTGCCATTTTTCAAAATTTTGAAAAAGGCAGGTCCAATGAAATGGACTCCGGAGGCGGAGGCTGCGCTGCAGGACTTGAAGAGATACCTGTCCTCCACTCCAACACTTGTCGCACCTAAGCCGCAAGAGAAGTTGCTGCTGTATATAGCGGCAACCAATCAAGTGGTTAGTGCTGCGTTAGTGGCGGAGAGGGAGGCAGATGATGAGCCAGCAACCACGGCAGATGCATCCAGCGACAAGCAGGGGGCTTCGCCGACAAGCTCTGGTCCCGACAGAGATGGATCTGCGCAGGAGCATGATAAGATGCAGAAGAGAATGGTGCAGCGTCCAGTTTACTTTGTCAGTTCCCTTCTACAGGGGGCTAGATCAAGGTACTCTGGTGTGCAGAAGTTGCTTTTCGGCCTCCTCATGGCCTCGAGAAAGCTGCGCCATTACTTCCAAGCACATGAGATCACAGTCGTCACTCGCTTTCCGCTGAAGAGGATACTGCAAAATCCAGAAGCGACAGGCAGGATTGTCGAGTGGGCGCTGGAACTGTCAAGCTTTGGCCTCAAGTTTGAGAGCACTTCAACTATCCAAAGCAGAGCATTGGCAGAGTTCATAGCAGAATGGACGCCAACACCAGATGAAGAAATTCCAGAGACGAGCATCCCCGTCAAAGAGGCAAGCAAAGAGTGGCTGATGTACTTTGATGGTGCCTTCTCGCTGCAAGGCGCCGGTGCGGGCGTGCTGCTTGTCGCGCCCACCGGAGAGCACCTCAAGTACGTAGTCCAGATGCACTTTCCCAAGGAGCAAGCAACCAACAATACTGCAGAGTATGAAGGATTGCTTGCCGGTCTCAGAATCGCAGCAGACCTTGGGATCAAGAAGCTCATTGTCAGGGGTGACTCACAGCTTGTCGTCCGCCAAGTGAACAAGAACTACCAGAGTCCATTGATGGAAGCATATGTTGATGAAGTGAGGAAGCTAGAAGAGCACTTTGACGGCCTACAGATGGAGCATATCCCAAGAGCTCAGAATGACATTGCTGATGGCCTGTCAAAGTGCGCCGCACTAAAGTTACCTGTGGAACCAGGGATCTTTGTGCTCAAGTTGACTCAACCATCCGTAACACCATCAACTGGACAAAGCAAGAAGAGGAAGTTGGTTTCTGGTGACTACTTTCCGGCAGAGCTCCCCGAAGCCGCCGCCAAGAAAGTCCCCAAGATCAACACCAAGGATGCTGAGGGGCAGTCTGCTCCGGCAAGCCTTATGGTTTGTTCCGTTGAAGCAGACGCTCCCGACAAGTTTTGCTCCGGCAAGCTTGCCGGGGAACATCAAGCTCCGGCAGGGCCGCAAGTCCTTGCCGTAGAAGCGGATGTTCCCGCAGCAGCAGATGTGCCTTTAGTCCTTGTTGTCGAGCCACAAGCTCCAGCATGGGCACAGCAGATTGTCCATTTCCTTCAGACAGGAGAACTTCCCGAAGAGCAAGAAGAAGCGGAAAAAGTAGCCCGGCAGTCAAGTATGTACCAGTTTGTCGATAGCATACTGTACAGAAGAAGACTCAACGGTGTGAAATTGAAGTGTATTTGCCGGGAAGATGGACAAAAGCTGTTGGCAGAGATACATGGAGGCATATGTGGCCACCACATTGGCGCAAGAGCACTTGCCGGCAAAGCTTTCCGGCAAGGTTTCTTTTGGCCGACAGCCCTCCAGGATGCAACTGCACAAGTAACCAAGTGTGAAGCGTGCCAGTTCCACTCCAAACAGATACACCAGCCAGCTCAAGCTCTCCAGACGATCCCTTTATCCTGGCCATTTTCGGTCTGGGGGCTCGATATCCTCGGCCCTTTCCCCCGAGCTGTCGGGGGCTTTGAGTACTTGTACGTCGCAATCGACAAGTTCACAAAGTGGCCGGAAGTGCAGCCAGTGAGGAAGGTGACAGCACAGTCAGCAGTCAAGTTCTTCAGGTCAATTGTTTGCCGTTTCGGGATCCCTAACAGGATCATCACCGACAACGGCACGCAATTCACGAGCCGCACCTTCATGCAGTACGTCCAAGACCTTGGCGCCAAGGTCTGCTTCGCTTCTGTTGCTCATCCAAGAAGCAACGGTCAAGCAGAGAGGGCAAATGCTGAAGTGCTGCGCGGGCTCAAGACCAGAACTTTCGACAGGCTGCGCAAGTGCGGAAGAAACTGGATCGAGGAGCTGCCGGTGGTTCTTTGGTCGATCAGAACGACGCCAAATCGAGCCACTGGCCAGACGCCTTTCGCTCTAGTCTATGGAGCAGAGGCAGTTCTCCCCACGGAACTCGTATACGGATCGCCTCGAGTGCTCGCTTATGATGAGCTTGAGCAAGAACAGCTGCGACAAGACGACGCGCTGCTCCTTGAGGAAGATCGTCTTCAGGCTGCTGTACGAGCTGCTCGATACCAGCAAGCTTTGCGCCGCTACCATAGCCGCAAAGTTAAGGCCAGAAGCTTCGAGGAAGGCGACCTTGTTCTTCGGCGCGTTCAGTCCGCCAAGAATTCCAACAAGTTGACGCCGAAGTGGGAAGGCCCTTATCGGGTGAAACGAGTCACAAGGCCCGGCGCTGTCCGCCTTGAGACCGAAGATGGCATTCCGGTGAGCAACTCCTGGAACATAGAACATCTTCGTAAGTTTTTCCCGTAGGGCGCGGTTGCCGGAACCCGTTCCGGCAACCACCTTTTGTACAAGTCTTGCCGCTGTTGCATGTAATCCTTTGTACAAAGCCGGGCGCAGATCCCGTGCATAAATAAAACCCCATGTGCTCCGCACAACTTGTCCATTTCATGCATTAGTTTCTTTCTTGCATGCGTTATCTGACACTTTGTGCAGCACCTACATCCGGTAAGCAATAACGAGCCGAAGGGCTCCATATCATTATTTTCTCTTCTTTCTTCTTTTCAACAAAGGAAAAGAAGGTTCCCTCGCACACAAGTTTGCCGGGGGGGAAGGAGAAGATTGTGGTATGGACCAGGCGTCGTTCAAGCAAAGTTTTGCCTTGCCGGGAAGCAAACGACAGAAAAGCTAAGTTGCCAAAGTTTGAGCAATCAGTTTTTAAATTTTTGAGTTATCTTCCTCGAACGACCCTGCTTTGTATGGAAAACCTGTGCGCGGAGGAACCAACTCGTGGCTAGTTGCGCCCTTACTTTGTTTCGAGTCCGCTCAACAACTTAAGTGTGCTGCATCTAGTCGCGACAAGGTTTCTTGTCGGAAGCAGCGCCGCCAGCAGGCTGCTGAAGTTCCGCACTCAGCGCTCGCGGCTCGGGTGCCTGCGCCGACAAGTTCCCTAGAAGCGTAGGGTAAAAACATACAAAGGAAGGAATCTAGTAGAGGAAATAACATAGCAATTGATAACAGAAATAAAGTTATATTACAAGATAACTTGTCGCAGCTCTAACAGACTGTTTTCATAACATGATTAGCAGCGACAAGGGAAAAGAAGAAATGGGCGGCCTAGTCTACGCGGTCGCCCTCAACCCTCTTGATCTCGCTCACCTTGTCCACAATGGGTGCGACAAGGGCCTTGAGTGCGTCCCGATCGGCGTCTGGCGGCAAGGACTTGAGGACGTTGGTGAAGCTGAGGCCTGGATTGCGGAAGGCCACCTTCATCAGCACCTTCTGGAGAACCCCGGCGCAGATTTTGCGCGACTCGTCGGCCAGCTGCTTTGGGATCCTCTCCCGGAGCCGCTGGAGTGCCGTCGCCACGCCCTTGAAGAACAGGCTGAGCTTGGCGCTGGGTTGGAGATTCTCGTCGGAGGGATACCCAAAGTCCTCCATCCCCAGCTGCGCCAGCTCCTCGTTGATGACTGCGGCAATATTCACCAGACCCTCGGTCCAGTGCTCCACAGTATCTCTGAACGAGTTCTGGGTAACTGCGATGCTCTCCAGCAGCGCCTTGTCAGCCTTGACCTTCTCCGACAAGGTCTTCTCCCGCTCCTTGGCGGCCTCCAGCGTCTGCGTCAGCGTGGCCAGCTTCAACTCCAGGTCTGCATTGGAATCCTTGGCGGCGCTGAGCTCCTTGCCCCTCTCAGCGAGAAGACCTTGCAGCTCACCGTGGGCGGCAGCATCCTTCTCACGCTCACGCTTGAGCGCGGCAAGCTCCTCGCCGCTCTTCCCAATGTTGGCCTCCAGCTGCGCCACCTTCTCCTCCAGCTCTTTCTTGGCGGCCTCTGCGATCGCGGCAGCGTCCTTTGCTTCCTTGAGCGCCCCGCCAAGTGCTTGCTCGCGCTCGGCGAGCTCCTCCTCGTAGCTGTCGAGGTTGGCCTTCCGCTGCACCAATTCACCTTCTCGCGCGGACTGCTTCTCGGCGGCCAGCCTTTGTTCCTCCTCAGCTTCGGCCTTCTCGAGAAGGAAGGCCGTGCGCTCCTCGTCGAGTCGCTCCCGCTCCTGTGCCAGGGACCGGAGAGCTTCTTGATTGTGGCCCCGGAGCTCCTCCGCGCGCTTCTCCATGTCAACTCCCGCCTTCGCGACAAGCGCTTCCCGGGAAGCCAGCTTGGCTTGCCGGGCGCGGTAGAGTGACAGCAGCTTCCGCAGCAGCTGCTCCTCCTCAGGCTCGCCACTGCTGCTGCTGGGCGCGTCGACCAACGACAGTCCAGCAGAGGCGAGCACCTCCCCATCGAAAGTTTCCCCCTCGACCGGCGCCCTGGAGCTCGACGCCCAGGGTAGCTTGATGAAGATATCGTCACCGGCCTTCAAGTAGGCGCCGGGCTGGGGCTCCTCGGAGCCCGGCCCCGCAGCAGCGGCAGAGGGATCGGCGGTCGGCGCAGCGCCTGGCGCTCCTGCGGCCTCAGGGTCGTCAGTGCGATCGCCCGACCCCTCGCCGGCTTCTGCGGCGGCAGCCTTGGCGGCCTCATCGCCGGCGGTCTCATCAACATCGGCCCCTTCTTCATTGGCGGCGTCGTCGTCAGTGCTGCCATGCGCGCCTTCCTTGCGGCGCCCTCTGTCTCCATTGGCTCAGCAGCAGATGGGTCTGAAGAATGAAGAAGGGAGAAAATCAATCAAAAATCCAAGAGAAGAAAATCAGAAGAAGAAGAACCCAAGGGAAAGTTTTTGGACAAGTGAGTTACCTGTGCCAAGATCTGCAGTTGCGGTCTCGGCCGCCGCAGGATCGACGGTGCTGCCCCTTGCCGGAGAGCGCTCCCTTACCGGGAACTCCTCCCTTGGCGGCGTAGACAAAGTAGATGGCACTTCGGGACCAGCTTCCGGGCGCTCCTGATATGGCTGCTCTGCTCCTACACAAATCAACAAGCAAGATATCAACAAAGGAAAAAGCACTCATGCGCGCCTGACAGCAGAAAGCTAACTATGAACTTACGCTGGGGGCTGCGCTGGGGGCTGCTTTGAGGAGTGGTTGCCGGGTCCGTCAAGGTGGTCTCAGACCCACCCCCTGCTGACACGGTGGGGTCATCTTCGATGACAATCACCGCGGCCTTGGCCCTCTTCGCCGCTCTCTGGGCCAGCATCCTGAAAAGAAAGGAGTCCAGATTGAAGCAAGTCAGATACAAGATAAAAACAGCAAGATTGAAGAACTACAAGAGCACCAAAGAAACTTACTCTTCTTCCTCCTCGTCGGAGCTGAGCGCGGAAAGATCGAAGTCCGACTCCCCTCTGGTGCGGCGAGGCGGAGGAGTAGGATCCCTTGCCCGCTTGGCGGTGGCGGTGGCGGTGGCGGTGGCCTGGGAAGATCCCGCTCCAGTTGCCGCTGCTGCGTGAGGCGCTCCCGCGACAACATTGCTTGCCGCGGTAGAGCGTGTCGCACGGCTTGGCGGCTGTTGACCCGGCTGCCGCCCCGCTACGTCCACGCCCCTGCGAAGACGCCTTCTTGGCGGGGCCGGGGGCTCCGCCTGCGGCAAGCTTTCTGAAGGCTCGGGCTCTTCCTCGCCGGCCTCGCTCGGCTCAGCTTCAGAGCCGGCAGGCTCTTCTTCGCCAATGAACTCCGCGCGCTCGGCAAGGTTTGTCGCTTCTGCCGCCTCCGCCTCCTCCACAGTGAACCCGAACACGCCCGCGGCAGCTGCGGCCGCAACCTCTTCCGCCCTAGTGGCGATGCGTTGCAGCTCCTCGTTGGTGGTGTCATGGGTGAGGCTCTTCTGCTCGTCAGCGTGGACCGGCACTTCTTCCAAATTGTCGAAGAACGCTTGCACGACGTCATCCACAGGCTCTTGCCAAGTTGGAAAGATTCCGTGTGAATCGCACAACGGCATCATGGCGCGGATCCGGTCAAGCGAAGAATTATTGCACAATGGAACGATGCCCCTCGGCAGCGCGAATGGGTGCTGGGGGTCGCGTTTGAACAACTCCAGGAGCATTGCATCCAGCTCCAAGACGGTGAAGTTGTAGTTGAGGCCCGGCCGCAGCCTCATGATGTCCGCCGAGTTCTTGAATTCCCAGGCGGGCCTCCCCCTCTCCTGCAGGGGGCGATGCGGCGGCGGAGGAAATCTGCGCCTACAGCGCCTACAGTGAGCCCGGCAAGCCTGAGGCGAAGGATCCTAGTAATGGCGATCTTCAGCCTCTCGTCTTCCGGGGCCACGTTGCTCCAGTCATTGCCGCGCACTATTGGAGCTTGGCGCACGGCGGTGAAGGGCTGCGGATTCTCCTCGACGATCCAGCACCACTCCGCTCTCCACTCCTCCCACTTGCTGCGGAGCTCACCCTCCAAGTACGCCTCCTTCTTGCCGACTCTCGAGATCCAGGCGATCCCTCCGGCAAGCGGCTCTCCTCTCTCTACCCGAGGTATGAAGAAGTGGCGGAAAAGGGCAACATTGGGGTGGACTCCGACAAAGTTTTCGCACAAATGTGCGAAAACTGCCATGGTCAGAACGGCGTTGGGGGTGAAATCAAGGAGGCGGAAGCCGTAGGTGTTCATGATATCGCAGAAGAACTCCGAGAAGGGCGGGCAGAGCCCGCAATAGAAGAACAGCGCGAAGAATGGGTACCCGTTTGGAGCCAGTTCCGAAGCAGCGGCCGGGAGTACCCTCGTGCGCGGATGCGCCCGCGTCTCCGTCGCCCAAAAGAGGTAGAAGTACTCCCTCAGCTCCTTCACGCCGAGCTGGGGGGAGAAGATCGCCCGCTCCTTCCGCAGCGCCGCGAGCCGCTGCGCCTCGGCCGACTTCACGCCCTTTCCCTTGTCGGCTTTCGGAGCCATGGCGGAGGTGGTGGGGGAGGTCGACGGCGTTGGTGATGCTGGTGGCAATGGGGGGCGGAGCGCTGCTCTCTCGGCTTCGAGAAGAAGGGGGGGAGCGGCGGAGGTTCGTGAAGATGGAGTAGTAGCAACCAGCGAGGGGGAACGAACTGCCCCTGTTTCCTCTGCTTATAAAGAGGGACGGGGCGGACGTTTCGCCCTTCCGAATAAAGAACCACCCACGATCTCTCCCACGATGCCGCATTCAACGCGTGCCGTTAGGGGAGAGCGCGGTGGATACGGAGCGAGATTCGGCGTGGCCCAGTCCGCGTGTGCCCGTGCCCTGTCTTGGGCCTGGCCCAACAGCGCTCGGCACCGTGTCTGGCCCAGGCCCGGGGGCTCCTGTCGGTGTACTAGAATAGGGGTACCCTAGTACCCCGAACTTGTGCACGGGCAGTTGCAGCACCCCGCGGCAAGGCTTGCCGGGCGAACGCCAAGATCCTCCGTGGTTCCCTTGGAGCCATTCAAGAACAAAGTATTTAAGCTCAGGAGACAAGGCCCCGGCAAGAGGAGCTTGCCGGGAAGGCCAACCAAGGCACTCCAAGGAACTTGCCGCGACGCGCCACGCGCTCCGGCAAGGCAACAAGGCCCCGGCAAGAGGAGCTTGCCGGGAAGACCAACCAAGGTACCTCGAGGCCCGGTGAGCGACAAGCTTCCGGACCCGACAAGATAACAGCAGCGGCAAGGCGCTTGCCGCGGCAGGCGGCCACTCTGTGCCCACGCTCCAGCGCATCCACCAACGTGTCGCTCTGGGGGCCTCTCCAGGCGCGCGTGGCGGGAGGCTGTGCAGCCAGCGGTGCGCAGTGGCATGCGAAGCTGACAAGATCGCCATCGTGGCGAACGGTGGCGCCCCTAACGGTCCTTTTCTGCACTGTTTGGGCGACTCAGACGGGCATTTAATGCCCTTGTCCCCTGCCGTCAGGGTTAGGTAGGGTGCACTGTACAAGTAACTGTACCAACCACCTCACTTTTTACATTTGTACCCTTCTCTGCGTTGCCACCTGTCGGTGACCCCTTTAGCGTATAAAAGGAGGCCCATGCGCAACGTAGAGGGGGTTCGGTTCGATTCATTCGTAAGCCAGAAAACACTTAGCTCTCGCGAGCAAGAACATAATACAACCAGACAAGCAGCAGTAGGAGTGTTATCTCTCCGGAGAGCTTCGAAGCTAGGTAAACTGCTCGTGTGCTTCGCCTCGATCTGCTCTTCGTGCGATCTCCGCCCCCCGCCGAACCGAAAGGGGCCCGGTCCGCCGGCCCCATAGGTGTTCGTCGATCAGTTTCCCCGACACTCGGATTTGAAGACTGAAGAAGTGTTTCCTCTAAATCTCGTACTTTCTCTCGAAGATTCATGATTGTTGCATGCTGCCATCCTCTCATAATTGTTTTTGATCGTGAGAATTCTTTTCACCCATCCGAAGCATTTCATGAGTTGTTTCCATTTCTTTCCTCCGAAGGCCATCTTTTCAAATATTATTCATTCCAGCTTTCAGCTATTGTTCTCCAAATCTTACCGGTGCTTTCATTCAAGTATTATCTTATCAGCTCGTGATCTCTTCATTCTCTTGTATCTAAACTTCCCCAAATATCTTTGTTCGTTTTCAAATTCTTACCGGTGATTCATTCCTTTACTTCGTTCGTTTTTCAGTTCTTACGGTGGTTCATTCAAGATTACTTTCTTCTTGTCATCATATCAATTCAATCGTTCTTTCCAATCCTACCGGCAGTTCGTAGAAGACCTTTCCAAGTTTATGCTATATCTCTCTTAATCCTTTTCAACGAGAATAAGTAGTATGCCAAATCCGTTTGCTTGTCATCAATTAAATTGGTGAAGGATACGCATAACATAATTCTTGTTATTGTTTCATCCAAGTGATCTAATTCCTGCTTTCCGGAGTGGTTCATCATATCACATTCTTGGTTCGAGATGCTTTATCTTTTTTACCTAGAGTTCCAAGCTCTCGCAATTATATCACCACGGAGATCCATCTAATCATTGCAAGTCTTCACCTTGTGTTTTCAACTTCTCTTTCATTTCGATCGATCATTCTTTTGTTACTGGAGTTCTTCATGGAGGCTCTACATGGTGGTTCATCAAGGATTTAAATTCCTTCTCGAAGGGTTCATCAAGATTCTTTTCAGAGGAGCTCAAGTTTTCTTCATTTTGCAATCCGGAGTGCAATTGTTCTTCCTTATCTTTTGAGGTGGTAATATATCATTCTTATTTCACAAGAATGAGGTATTTAAACCCATCACTTTCTTCCATGGAGTTATCTTGGTATAAATTTCACCTAAAGCCTTCCATTGGGAATGTTTCTCTTTGTGGTGATTATCTATGATCCAAATTTTATCCTTATCACCTCGGTAGAAGAAGCTTTCTATTCTTTTCTAGCTCTCAATCAAATCTATTGTTTTCCGTTAGTGGCAGAATTTCTCCTCATAATTTTGGGATGTTTTCCATAAGCCCACAACAAGCTTATCCTTTCGTTGTTGATAATTTTGAAGTGTGAAGACTATGTTCTTTCCGTTGCTTATCCATTCAACCGGATTGTTGTGTCATTCCTTCAATCTCTTTTCATCTTATCAAGTTTCCTCCTCTTTTGTACCAGAGTGTTGTCCAAATTATATTATTCTTATTCTTCTCTATCTTGTTTCAACAGGAGTGTCGTGTCCTTCATTCAAGTTCTCTCATCTTATCAAGTTATACATCCCTTCTCAACTGAAGTGCTGCCCGAATTGGTTCTTCCTTGTTTCTCTTTTATAACAGAGTGTTTGCAACTTTGTTCATCTTCTTTCAAGGCTGTCCAACCTATCAAGGTTCTTTGGTTTCACTCGTTTGTCAAAGAAGCAACTTAGTTTTACCTCTTCTCTTTCTCTTCCGTTTTCCCTCCGGTGCCATTCTAGATCTCGGGACGAGATCCTCTCGTAGTGGCGGAGTGTTGTAACGCCCCAAGACCAGAGCTTCATATGCCTTCTAGGGTTTCCGGGTTTCGTTGTGTGATTTGTTTCGTCTGTTGCATTCTTCTTTGTATCGTGTGCATTGCATCATGTCATCATGCCATCATGTCATTAATCTTTGCAACTCACATAAATAAACCGTATGGATCTTCGGTCCATTTAAATCGAGGGAATTCACATGATGATTCTATTTATAACATACCCTCCCGATATTAGGGAGCTATATTAAATATTTCATTTTCGGAATCACCCATGATCACACTTGCAAATAATCACATGTCTTTTCTGCTTCGAGTTTGCTCCTCAAACTTCGCCCATAAATTCTTTTATCTTTTTCCGGAGGTCTACCAAAAATCTCAACATTTTGGGACCTTTCTTATGCCCACTTATTATTCTAACTCATTTGAATTTAATTCAAATGAGTTCCAATCCAAACTTTGTACATGCCCATTGAGGGAGTCCTGGTTTAGGGGGTCTCCGAACAGCCGGACTGTTGGACTATGAAGATACAAGATTGAAGACTTCGTCTCGTGTCCGGATGGGACTCTACTTGGCGTGGAAGGCAAGCTAGGAAATACGGATATGGACATCTCCTCCTTTGTAACCGACCTTGTGTAACCCTAACCCTCTCCGGTGTCTATATAAACCGAAGGGTTTTAGTCCGTAGGACAACAACCACAACATACAATCATACCATAGGCTAGCTTCTAGGGTTTAGCCTCTCCGATGTCGTGGTAGATCTACTCTTGTACTACCCATATCATCAATATTAATCAAGCAGGACGTAGGGTTTTACCTCCATCAAGAGGGCCCGAACCTGGGTAAAACACTGTGTCCCCTGCCTCCTGTTACCATCCGGCCTAGACGCACAGTTCGGGACCCCCTACCCGAGATCCGCCGGTTTTGACACCGACATTGGTGCCACCAGGAAGGATGCCTCATCCCATCTTTAAAGATGGCACTGTTGCTGAGGGAGCTTTGGCTATCAGCCAAACTCTCCGGCTAGGTGGTTTTCTTATGACCGCCTGTTCGGCCGCTGCGCCGACGATGACTTCTCGGGTCATCGAAAGCAATCTTCACGTCAACTCGGAACTCGCCGAGTAGTTAGATCCAATGGAGCTCTCTTCCCTGGACGAGCTCTTGGATCACATCGCCGCCCTGGGAGTCGCTACAGACTACCATCAGATTGGGCCTAAACCCGATCTGAGAGAGATCAACTCTCCCCAGGTCACCCATCACGTTGCAGTTGTGGAGGAACAATACGGCAACCCTTCATCTATCTTAAGGACTAGCTATGTCTGGATTCCCGATCCCTCCAAGCCGGATACCCGCGGAGGGGAGGACATCACTCAAGACCTGAACCTAGAGTCAGGCAGTGGGCTAGATTTATTGGAAAACATCCAAGAATCCAAACTTCCAAGTTTAGAAACTCCTTGGCCCCTGAGTCTCAGATTGGGTGAGGATTCGGGTTCAATTCCACCCACCCACCCAAACATAAGCGATCTATCCCAAATTAGGCAAGAGCCCGAAGAAACAGTACACCATTACTGGGCCAGATTCCTCCTGGTCATGAACATGATAAAGGACTGCCGCGAGGAAGATGCAATTTCATTCTTCTGCAATAATTGCACGGACAAGGGAATCCTCAACGCCATAAGTCGCCGTGAAATTACACGCTTTGCCGACTTGGTGTCCATAGTACGAAAGTACTGTGCGATGGAAAGCGCCTGAAAAATCGAAATAAAATTTTGGGATAATCTGACCCTGAATACAAACCCAGTCTGAAATAAAAGGGTGCATTATCACAATACACCTGGGTTACCTACCAAAAAGCAAAAGCCCTCTACGGGGAAAGGAACTGTACTGGAGGGATGGCTCAACGGACCCTGCAAAATTCATAGTACAGCGGATGCAATACCAACGCACAGCCTTAGAGCATGTTGGATACTCCGGCAGGTGGCCAAAAGTGGTGAGGATCTACTCCTCCCAAATACCACAGAGCACCATCCTGTGGACAACAATACAGTGTTAACGGTCTCTGAGACCTTCACGTCAAATAATAGACGCAAGCGAACACTCCATAGCATGGCCGAAATCTGCCACATAGCAGAAATAAATCCTTGGAGTGACACGGCTATTACCTTCAATGCCAGTGACGAACCTAAATCCCGAACAGCCTGAGCACCAGCCGCACTGGTCCTCAGTCCAATCATGGACGGCTTTCGACTCACCAAGGTACTCATGGACGGCGGCAGCGGATTAAACCTCATCTATGAGGAAACTCTTCAAAAATGGAAATAGACTGGAGCTGCATTGAGCAAAGTAGCACAACCTTTATAGGAATCATCCCCTGTCGGGAAGCACGTTGTGCTGGGAAAATCACACTAGATGTGGTATTCGACATGCCGGATAATTACATGTCCGAAGAAATTACATTCTAAGTGGCCCCGTTCAGCAGCAGATACCACGCTCTATTAGGGCGGGAGGCGTTTACAATCTTCCAAGCCATACCCCATTACGGGTACATGAAGCTCAAAATGCCCGGGCCCAACGGAATCCTCACTCTTGCTAGTGATCCGGACATAGCACTCCGCGCCGAAGATAAGACAACCGCACTGGCCCTCGAGGCACTATCCGAAGCCCTAGCGGCCGAGGAACTAACTGCATTGCGCTCCACGGTGAACAAGGACGACGTGATACTCGATAAAAGATCCAAGTCCACCTCCTTTAAACCGGCAGACGAAATAGTCAAATTCCAAGTCCATCCAACGGACCCTACAAAAACAGCTTCCATCGGGGCACAATTAAACCCTGATGTCGACGCTGCACTGCGAGAGTTCCTACGTGAGAACTGGGCCATTTTTGCCTGGCACCCTTCAGACATGCTAGGAATCCCACGCAGGCTAGCCGAGCACAGCCTAAATATCCTAAAAGGATTCAGGCCAGTCAAGCAGGCTCTTCGGCGTTTCTCCGAACCTAAGAGACAAGCTATGGGAGAGGAACTAGCCAAGCTATTGGAGGCCGGATTCATCAGAGACATAAAACATCCGGACTGGCTAGCAAACCTGGTGATGGTACCAAAGAAGGACAAATCCTGGCGCTTGTGCGTCGATTTTAAGGACCTTAACAAGGCATGCCCAAAGGATCTCTTCCCCCTCCCCCGCATCGATCAAATCATCAACGCTACCACAGGACACGATTCATTGTGCTTCCTCGACGCATACTCCGGCTACCATCAAATTAAAATGGCAGAGCCAGACCAAGCCGCAACGGCATTCATCACACCATACGGCCCATTCTGCTTCAACACAATGCCCTTCGGGCTCAAAAACGCCGGCGCAACATATCAGCGCATGATTCAGACATGTCTGGCAAACCAGATCGGCAAAACAGTAGAGGCATACGTAGATGACGTGGTCGTCAAAACCAAGCATGTCGAATCTCTAGTAGACGACTTGAGGCTCACATTCGATAACCTCCAAACATATGACATCAAGCTCAATCCGGAAAAATGCGTTTTCGGCGTACCAGCCGGAAAGCTCCTGGGATTCATTGTCTCCAGTAGAGGTATTGAAGCTAATCCGGCCAAAATCCGAGCGTTGTCACAGTTGGCTACCCCAACAGACCTCAAACAAATACAAAAATTGACCGGATGCGTGGCGGCTCTAAGCCGCTTTATCTCCCGCTTGGGAGAAAAGGCATTACCCCTTTATCGCCTCCTCCGGCGCACCGAACACTTCGAGTGGACGGATGCCGCCACGGCCGGACTCAACGAAATAAAAGCCATATTGGCAACAAACCCAGTCCTGGCCGCGCCAAACATTGGCGAACCAATGCTATTATACATTGCGGCAACTCATCAAGTAGTAAGCGCAGTGCTCGTCGTCGAGCGAGAAGTGGACGGACACAAATTCCCCCTTCAAAATCTGGTTTACTATGTGTCCACTGTCCTTACTCCATGCAAATCACGGTACCCGCATTATCAAAAGATAGCGTACGCGGTATTTATGGCATCCCGGAAGCTGCGACTCTACTTTCAAGAGTGTTCGATAACGGTAGCCTCGGAAGTACCACTTAACGATATTATAAACAACCGCGACGCGACGGGCCGGATTGCCAAATGGGCCATTGAGCTCCTCCCATTCGACATAACTTACAAGCCACGACGAGCTATTAAGTCGCAAGTTTTGGCTGACTTCGTCGCCGAGTGGACGGAAGCCGAACTCCCTAAGGAGTACGCCACATATTCAAACTAGATCATGCACTTCGACGGCTCCGAAATGTTGGCTGGTCTGGGGGCTGGCATTGTTTTGACATCCCCAACAGGAGATACAGTTCAATACATACTACAGATAATGTATACGAACTCCAACAACGCAGCCGAATATGAGGCCCTTCTACATGGTCTCCGGATGGCAGTATCCATGGGCATTCAACGCCTAGAGGTGCGCGGGGATTCGAACCTCGCGATATCCCAAATAAATGGAGACTTTGATGCCAAGGATCCGAAAATGGCAGCTTATCGCAATGCCGTCCTAAAAATGTTAGCTCGGTTCGAGGGGCTCGAATTTCACCATGTGGCTCGGGAAAACAATCAGGCGGCGGATATCCTCGCCCGCATCGGAGCAAAACGTGACGCGGTCCCTCCCAGCATATTTCTGGAAAGGCTCTTCAAGCCATCCGTAGCATGGGAAGGGGACACCGGTAACAATAGTCCGGATCCGACCAAAATACCTGATACTGAACTCTCTGACACAATCGGAGGCTCCGCCACCGAAATAACACATTCAGCCCACGAAATAATGGTCATTATTGCCCCGTGGACAGAACCATTCCCGGCCTACCTAACTAGACAGGAACTTCCGGAAGACCAAAATAAGGCATGCTGCATAGTGTGGCGATCCAAGGCCTACAGGGTCCATGAGGGAGAATTGTACAAGAAAAGCACTACCGGAGTCCTTCAAAGGTGCATCTCCGAAGAGGAAGGGCGGAACCTTTTGGCAGAAATTCACGCCGGACTCGGCGGTCATCACGCCGCAGCCCGGGCTCTTGTAAGCAAGGCCTTTCGTACAGGATTCTATTGGCCAACGGCTCGGGCAGATGCACAGGACTTGGTCCAACGTTGCGCCGGTTGCCAACTCTTTGCAAATCAAAGCCACATGCCACCCACCGCCCTCCAAACAATCCCCATTACATGGCCCTTCGCGGTCTGGGGCCTTGACATGGTTGGACCCCTTAAAGGGGGAACCCACAAGAAAAAATACTTATTGGTCATGGTGGATAAATTCACCAAATGGATAGAGGCTAAACCGGTTAAAACAGCCGAATCCGGACCGGTGATAGATTTCATATCCGGGGTTGTACACCGTTACGGCGTCCCCCACAGCATCATCACTGATAACGGCACGAACTTCACGGCCGACGAGGTAAAACTCTGGTGCAGCAAAATGGGCATCAAGCTCGATTATGCTTCAGTCTATCACCCACAAACCAACGGTCAAGTCGAACGAGCAAACGGTCTTATAATGAGCGGCATTAAACCCAGATTAGTGCGTTCCTTAACGGAGTCTGACACGCACTGGGTAGAGGAGCTCGACTCCGTACTCTGGGGGCTGCGGACCACGCCGAATCGTAGTACCGGATATACACCGTTTTTATGGTGTACGGCGCAGAGGCAGTCTTGCCCTGTGACATAATTCATGACTCACCTCGAGTGCGCATGTACGAAGAAAGAGAAGCCGAGCTCGATCGCAGGACAGTCTGGACACCTTGGAGGAAGAGCGCGACGTAGCCAAAGCCCGTTCCGCATTTTACCAGCAACAGGCTCGCAGATACCAAAGCAGAGAAGTACGGGCCAAAACTTATAACGTTGGCGAACTAGTTCTACGCTGCCGGATAAGAAAAAGAACAAGCTCGAGCCCAAATGGGAAGGTCCCTTCATTATCGACCAAGTTCTGACCGGTGGAGCGTACCGACTGCGGGATGCATCGACTAGTCGACTCGAGCCGAACCCATGGAACGCAGCCAGGCTTCGAAGATTCTACGCCTAGCACCGGACTCTATGTTAGTCCCCTCCCTTTGTCCATTTTCTGCATATGCATCATCTGTCTTGTTTCCCTTTCTTTCTTTTCTTATTATTTCTCTAGGCCTTCAAGGGTCACCTTGTGCCTCACTTGTACATTACAGATGCGCTAGCCGCACTCTCCATACCTGGGGGCTTCTTTCACAGAAGCTTAAATTATTTACCTGGGCCTCACGCCCAACACATGTGTTATACTTCCGCATGTACCTTTTTTCACCATTATATGCATCGATATGACTTAAGTTTTGGCCAAGCTGGGTTGCCTGGCTCTTGTATTTATGCCCTATGTTCCTGTTAATTTGGCTAGGGCATAAGGGGAGCACCTCTGCGATTGTTACCGCCGGGTCAGCTGGATGTGTACCTCAGACTGGGTGAAGCCGAAAGCTAGCGTTCTTAAGGGAATATTCGGTCGGTGAACAAAAGATGACTTTTATTTATTATCCATATCTGCCCCCAGATGCTTTTTCTGCGCTTCTTATCGCAGTCCGGACATGCACTTTAGGGCATGCTTAGCCAGGGAAAGGAAC
Organism: Triticum aestivum; assembly: GCF_018294505.1. NCBI lineage: Eukaryota > Viridiplantae > Streptophyta > Magnoliopsida > Poales > Poaceae > Triticum > Triticum aestivum. Next base: position 274,855,072 of record NC_057797.1, on the reverse strand, counting down.
CCTTAACGGAACTATTCTCCCTGGAAGATGTTTCTTACTACCCATGTAATATAACATAACTAGTTGGGCACTTGTCTGATAAAGCACTAATGACCCCTACGCCTGGTCTCCATGCATGCCCCGGTTCTTACATAACCGAGAGGGTATTCGGATACACTCCGGACCGTCGGGTCCCGAGGTTGAAGCGAAAAGGTCCGCCACGACAAACGATCTACAATCCGGCTAGAAGGCATTATACATGTCACTTTAAATTACATAGTCAATTTGACTGGTTGAATTCCTCTTCAATACCATCCAATAGGCTGTCTAGTCTACAGTCCTGTTGGGAATACTTTGCGGCCAATTCTACTTGGCCGTACACTAAGCTCACAGGGATCTCCTTCCCATCGGGCCCCACAGGTCCGACTTCGGCCATGTGGTTCGGGTCAGCCTTCGTGTACCGTGTCTTCACCATTGCCCAGGCTTCCCTGGCGCCCTGACGGCAGGCCGATATCTTCCATAATCGGAAGCGCCGCCGCGCTCCCTTCAGCTTTTCTGCAAGCTCTCCAAGGCCTTCGGGTATGGAGACGGATGGCCACAAGGCCTGGGCGACGCCTTGCATCACCTGCCGAACTCGTTCGTGCAGCTGTGAGAGCTCGGGAAGAAGGTCACCCGTTGAACCGGGCATTTCCTCGGCAGGACGACCTGTTAGCATACCTACAGACATAACTCTGTCAGCCAGCTTCCTCGCCGAACTCTTTTTCAAAGTTCGTTCAAGCACTTACTAAATATGCCGCGTCGAAGCCGCCGATTCTCCTTAACAGAGTCCGACAGTTGGGCACGAACATCTTTTAGTTCCACGCCCAGCTTGGTGTTGGCATCTAGGAGATCATTCTTCTCCTGCCTCACCCTCGTAAGCACGCTCTCACCGGCCTTCAGCTGGCGTAGGAGCTGTTGCTTATCCGGATTTACTCCAGCGTCATCTGCAATTTTATCGTCAGATCTGCATATACGCCGCATTCTATATGATACTTATCATTCGAAGGATATATTACCAGAGGGGGTCTCTTTGGGCTCCCCTGCTGCGGCCAGTGCGGCCTGAAGTTGGGCTTTGCACTCTTCCAGCTCCTGGGACAGTTGAGTATTCTTTTCTGTAAGAACCTGCATAACAAATGATCCTTAAATCAGTTATCCTAACTGTTTCAAGTCTCAGGGGCTACTGATATATATAATCACCAAATTTTCTCACCCGTATGTCTTTTACATACTGCTCCGTGGCTCTGGCTAGACCATTTTGAGCGGCACGGAGGTACGCTCTCCCGAGTTGAAGGCATCCAATGCCTCTTGGGAGAAACAAGCGTCACGAAGAACAGTCCGGCGACGCCTGTGGTTCATGGCACTTTCCACCTCGGAATTGGTGGCGGACAGTTTATCCGCATCCTCTGTCGGAGGAGCACCCGGCGCACGCCTCGTATTCGTTCCCGCCTCCGAATCCGGCCTTGGAGCCTGGCTGTGGAGGCGCGATTGGTAGCCTCTCCGGGTATAGTCCGGCGAGCGCTCTTTTTCCTGAAAAGAAGGCATGGGCGTTAATATGCCTCTGAGAATAATGTCTTGCAATAAAGACGCGCGCGTACCGCTGCCGGTGTCTCAATCCGGACTGCGGGTCTTTTCAGCCTGCCTGGCCTCGCGGCCCCTTGTTGGCTAGTGCCGCAGGCTCGGCCTTCGCCTCGAGGACCTCCCCTGCAAAACACGGCTGTTATACGGCAATCAAAAACACGCAAGGACGGATCCCTTTTTGAAGTGCTGGGACTTCGGTCTCAGTCACCTGTGAGGCTGGAATAGCCCAGGGTAATCGGCCGTAATGGCCACCAAAGCATTGTCATTACTCGATTGGTAAAATACCCCATCGATCAGCTCCACAGATATGTCCGGATCCTCCTGGGAGGCCGGGTCAAGGGACCGTCCAGGGTCCTCGGGTTGTGGAGGGGGTTGTTTATCTCCTTACAGCCTGGCGCAGCTCCTGCGAAATCGCTAGACTGAATACTTAACTACGGGAATATGAAACGGATGGGCGAGAAAAAGTCTCCGCTTACCCATCTCAGAGGATTGTACATAGAGAAATCCGCCCTGCGGGTTGACACGAAGGAATTCCTCCTCTTCTCCCTTGTACAAAGTGGATAAGATCTTATTAGATCAGCAACCGATCCCGGCCCTTTACGGCCGTGGCGGGTGGCGTCATCCTCCCGTTGAAATCCCACATGGGGTGGCCTCTATACTGAAGCGGCTGCACCCCCCGCATAATACATATGGCCATGACCTTGATCATGGTCAATCCGGATCGAGCTAAAAAACTTATCCGGCTCATCAGGTAAAGAACGTCCCTGTCATCTTCCTCCAGGGAGCGTTGTCGAACTCAGGAAGGCCGATTCGAATAGGATCCGGGAGGGGGACGTCTTCTATATAAAACCATTCTGAAGGCCAGTCTTCGGACGTCTTCTTTGGGGTTCCAGACAGGTATCCGGTCCCGGCAATATGCCACACTTCGGCTCCGCCCACTTGATATATTGACCCCTTCTGAGAACGGGGCACAAGGCAGAACAGCTTCTTCCACAGAGCGAAATGAGCCTCACAGCCCAAAAACAACTCGCAAAGGGCTACGAATCCCGCGATATGCAGCATGGAGGCAGGCGTAAGGTTGTGCAACTGGAGGCCGTAGAACTCCAGGAGCCCCCGGAGAAACGGATGAATTGGAAATCCGAGCCCTCTTACCAAATAAGGGACAAGGCATACCCGCTCTCCCTTGGAGGGATTGGGAAGGCTCTCCGCTTGCTCTCCGCCATTATAGGTGGCGAGCCCGGCTCGAACCGGGACCATGTACGCTGGGGGAAGAAATCCCTTGGTCTGAAGCATCACTAATTTGCTGTGCGGGATGGAACATCTCTCCCAATCTCCAGGCTTGGGGCTAGGGGAGCGAGAGGAGGAGCTGCGTCGACCGGCCATGATGGAATGGATCTCTGTCGAATGCGCTCCGATGAAGGCTCGCCAAGGGAGGATGGTGTGATTTGGATCTGAATCCTCGTCTTTTTAATAGGCAGCTCATTTGCACAGCTAGGGGGGTAAATGAAAAAACACCCTGGCTTTTCGCATTCGTTTGACACGTGGAAGATGGCCATTATTGGGCACAGAAGCCAAGGAGCGCAACATTCACCAGAAGCCGGACACTATTCAACAGGTATATGGAGTTTGGAGGAGGAACCCGCCTTGCAATGCCGAAGACAAATCTGCACGTCGGACTCATCGTCATTGAAGCCTGGTTCAGGGGCTACTGAGGGAGTCCCGGATTAGGGGGTGTCCGGATAGCCGGACTATGACCTTTGGCCGGACTCCTGGACTATGAAGATACAAGATTGAAGACTTCATCCCGTGTCCGGATGGGACTTTCCTTGGCCGTGGAAGGCAAGCTTGGCGATACGAATATGTAGATCTCCTCCCATTGTAACCGACTCTGTGTAACCCTAGCCCTCTCCGGTGTCTATATAAACCGGAGGGTTTTAGTCCGTAGGACGAACAACAATCATACCATAGGGCTAGCTTCTAGGGTTTAGCCTCTCCGATCTCGTGGTAGATCTACTCTTGTACTACCCATATCATCAATATTAATCAAGCAGGACGTAGGGTTTTACCTCCATCAAGAGGGCCCGAACCTGGGTAAAACATTGTGTCCCCTGCCTCCTGTTACCATCCGGCCTAGACGCACAGTTCGGGACCCCCTACCCGAGATCCGCCGGTTTTGACACGACACCCATTATAACCTGGGTATAAAATTTCCCCATGCCAGTGTCACCCTACTTCTCTTCTTTCCTTCTCTTTCTGAAAAAGGAGAATTACAATCGGCCCACCCCTAGGCCTGCACACCTCCTGGGCTCTCCGAGCTGGCCATTGGCCAAGCTCCCGCAGCCCACTGCTCTAACCCTAGGCGATCACAACCTCTCCCTCTCGATCCTCCTGCTCATTCCCACCACCGCCAGAGGCACGCATCGCACCAGGGCCTCGATCCTATCTCTCCCTTGCAGCCACTCCGTCTCCCTCGATCCCACTCACCCTCTCCCTCTCGTCCTCATCCACCGCCGCCAGGGAGAAGCCCCGCGCACGATCTCCCCTCGAACCTCTTCCCCGATCCCATCCTCCAGCGCCGCCAGCCTCCCTGTCCCATCCTCCCGATCCGCTTCCCCGCGTCGACGCCTCACCGCCGCTGGACTTCGCATCGTCTGCGCCTCCCCAAGCCGCGCCCGTCGCCCGGCATGGCCCGTGAGGCCATCAGCATCGCCATGCCCCTGCTGCCTCCCTTCCTTGGCGACCTCGACCTCCATGCCTCACCGGCCTTCCCCAGCAAGCCACCGCCGCGCCTCCGCCTAGCCTCCTCTGAACGCTGCCGGCCGAGCTCAAAGCTCCGCTGCTGCACCTCGTCGCCGGAGTTCTGCTTCTTCTACCTCACTGCTCGTCCTGGCCGCGTTGACTACGTCCTTTGCTTCGACCCACAACGCCGTTCGTCTCCTCTCTGCTTCGTTGCGGGATGCAGCCTGCGCCAAGTCCCAGCAAGCCCCTGCTCCTCCCCTCGCTGCCCGCAAGACCGAGGCATGATCGAGACCCTATGAGCATCAAGTTCTTCCATGAAGCCCGAATGACTACAGGCCAGGACGCCAAGTCCAACGACCACTAAACAGGGAACATCACCAAGTACCTCGACGTGTTTTTTTGCCAAGTACCGCGACACTCTGATCCCTCGGATCAGTCAAGTTCATCTACGAAAACGTGTATGCCCGTTGTCGAAACTACAAAGTACCTCTACGCACGGATAACACCAAGTACATGGATACGCCGAGCTTCTCTCCGAATGTGTGTACGATCACCATAGTGCCGAAGACCTTGGATGCTCGATCGAGTACTGAACGAAACGCCAAGTACCACTATCTCCGAGTACGACTACTTCCACGATGATATGAGAACAACTACCATCGACCCTCGAAGCCTTCGTGGACGTCAAGTCCCTCGCCGTGATCCCGAACATCTACGGAAATTGTGCAACTAAGAACGTGAACGACTACCGCCGCCAAGATCACGAGTACCTCTACCATCATCATGTACCCCTACTTCCACTACCGAACGTCCCGAGAACGTCTACTTCCCTTACACCGCGTCGAACTTGAACCCCTCCGATAACGCACGCTTCGAAGGTATAACCTTGAGACGATGTCCGTGAACGAATGCTTGCGATGTTTGAGATGCTCGTGTTTGCACCGTGTCCAAATTTGTCACTCGTTTCCTTGTCACCAACTCGTGGGACACCCGGAATCCGGGAGCGCCCTACCATCTTCTGCACGCATCCGCACACTTCTCCTTTGCATCGGTATCTCAATCGAGTTACCGGAACCGGAACGCTGCTGTGGCACCATTTTCGTTATCGTTGCCGTGGCACCCCTTTCCTTTCCACCATGGTGACAAATGCTTCATAATGCTCTTGTCAACTTTTAATAAAAATTGCATAAACTTGTTCATGTCATCCACATCATCATAATAACATTTAGATGTTTAAAATTGTTGTTCACCAAATTACTATTGCCTATGGGGTTTTACTGGAATTGTTGTTTGGCGTTCCGACCTCATTTAAACTTACCTAAATAGATAATTTCCTTATGCTCTCCTCTTGCCATGTTTAGAAACATTTAATATTGTTGAGTACCTAAACAAGATCGAACTAAATAACTTGAATGTGGTGTTCCGTCAATATGCAACTCGTTGCATATTGAGCTCCACTTAATTTGTAGGATTGTTTGTGCATTTTTCCATGCCATGCCTCATTAAACCGGACATGCATCATACTTGGTTGTGCATCATGCCATGTTCATGTGTTGGTTGTTTACTATGTTGCGTGCTTCTTTCCGGTGTTGCTTCTTCGGGTTGGTTCCGATAACGTCGCGTTTGTGAGGATCCGTTCGACTACGTCCGTTTGTCTTCTTCATGGACTTATTCTTCTTCCTTGCGGGATCTCAGGCAAGATGACCATACCCTCGAAATCACTTCTATCTTTCCTTGCTAGATGCTCGCTCTTTTGCTATGCCTATGCTATGATACCGACCAGTTGCTTATCATGCCTCCCATATTGCCATGTCAAACCTCTAACCCACCTTGTCCTAGCAAACCGTTGTTTGGCTATGTTACCACTTTGCTCAGCCCCTCTTATAGCGTTGTTAGTTGCAGGTGAAGATTGGAGTTGTTCCATGTTGGAACATGGCTTGTTGTTGGGATATCAAAATATCTCTTATTTAATTAACGCATCTATATACTTGGTAAGGGTGGAAGGCTCGGCCTTATGCCTGGTGTTTTGTTCCACTCTTGTCGCCTTAGTTTCCGTCATATCGGTGTTATGTTCCTTGATTTTGCGTTCCTTACATGGTTGGGTTATAATGGGAACCCCTTGACAGATCGCTTTGAATAAAACTCCTCCAGCAAGGCCCAACCTTGGTTTTACCATTCGCCACCTAGCCTTTTTCCCTTGGGAGTCGCACATCCCGAGGGTCATCTTTATTTTAACCCCCCCGGGCCCGTGCTTGTCTAAGTGTTGGTCCGAACCAGAGCCACTTGTGGCGCCACCTCGGGGAAACTTGAGGGCTGGTTTTAGCTGTACATAGTGTTCATCCGGTGTTGCCCTGAGAATGGGATATGTGCAGCTCCTATCAGGATTCGGCGCATCGGGCGGTCTTGCTGGACTTGTTTTACCATTGTCGAGATGTCTTGTAACCGGGATGCCGAGTCTGATCGGATTGTCTTGGGAGAAGGAATATCCTTCGTTGACCGTGAGAGCTTGTGATGGGCTAAGTTGGGACATCCCTGCAAGGATTTGAACTTTCGAAAGCCATGCCCGCGGTTATGGGCAGATGGGAATTTGTTAATGTCCGGTTGTAGAAATCCTGAAGACTTATCTTAAATTAAAATGCATCAACCGCGTGTGTAGCCGTGATGGTCTCTTTCCGGTGGAGTCTGGGAAGTGAACACGGTGTTGGAGTTATGCTTGACGTAGGTTGTTCTAGGATCACTTTTTGATCATAGTTTCTCTAACGTGCTTTGCCTTCTCTTCTCGCTCTCATTTGCGTATGTTAGCCACCATATATGCTAGTCGCTTGCTGCAACTCCACCTCATACCTTTTCCCTACCTATAAGCTTAAATAGTCTTGATCGCGAGGGTGTGAGATTGCTGAGTCCCCGTGACTCACATATTACTTCAAAAACCAGTTTGCAGGTGCCAATGATACCGTGCAGGTGACGCAACCCAGCTCAAGGAGGAGCTCAATGAAGATCTTGTTCATCGTGTTGTTTCGTTTCAGTTGATCAGTAGTGGAGCCCAGTCGGGACGATCGGGGATCTGTGTAGCATTTGGGGTAGTCTTATTTTATTTTGGTTCCGTAGTCGGACCTTGTTTGTATCTGGATGATGTAATGCTTTATTCATGTATTGTGTGAAGTGGCGATTGTAAGCCAACTATGTACCTCCTTTCCTTATTTATTACATGGGTTGTTGTAAAGATTACCTCACTTGCGACATTGATTTCAATGCGGTTATGCCTCTAAGTCGTGCTTCGACACATGGGAGATATAGCCGCATCGAGGGCGTTACAACGGGATCACTGTAAATTTGCCAGGGGCCACGACCGAGGTGGCGACCCTGAAGCAAGCGCTATCCGAGGCCGAAAACAAAGCGGCCAAGGAGCGCACCGAGCGGGAAAGGCTTGAGGCACGGGTGGGCGAGGTGCAGCAAGAGCTCCACGCTCTCGTGACGAAGCACGAGGCGTTGGAGCTTGACTTGAAGACATGAGAGTCCGAGCTTGCCGTGGCCCTTGAGAGTGCAAAGAGTGCCAAGGCCGAAGCCCAAAAGGCCCTCCAGGAGATTGATGCGATGAAGAAGATAGCGGCGGGTAAGGCATTCTATATGCAAAGCAAGCATGTGAAAGTAAATTACTTGTTACTTACCCGAATCCGGAGCTCTCCAGAAGCATTCGCAGATTTGCCCCGCAGCGTGTCGGATGCCGCACAGTTTTACCAGGACGAGGAGGGAAGCTCAACGGAGAAGCTATTCTGGTCTCATTATACTAGGACCGAACAACCGATGCCTCTGAGCGACCAACTGAAGCAACTGGTTTAGCTCCACAAGGCGGCCGAACAGGCCATGAAGGGCTTTATAGTCCGGATGTGACCTGGCGACACCCTTCCCAACAGCTACTTCGGCCTGGTGAGGCGGCTTGTGGATGCCTGCCCACGGCTGGAAGTCATCAAGCGGTCTGTCTGCATCAAAGGTGCACGCCGGGCTTTCACCCGTGTGAAGGTGCAATGGGCCAAGATGGACGCCGTGAAGCTGGTGAAGGAAGGGCCGCCGCAGGGCAAGGAGCATCGCCACCCCGAGATGTACTATAAGGGTGTCCTGAAGGGTGCCTGAGGGAGTCCTAGATTAGGGGGTCTCCGGACAGCCAGACTATATCCTTTGGCCCACTGTTAGACTATCAAGATACAAGATTGAAGACTTCGTCTCGTGTCCGGATGGGACTCTAATTGGCATGGAAGGCAAGCTAGGCAATACGGATATGGATATCTCCTCCTTTGTAACCGACCTTGTGTAACCCTAACCCTCTCCGGTGTCTATATAAACCGAAGGGTTTAGTCCGTAGGATAACAACCACAACATACAATCATACCATAGGCTAGCTTCTAGGGTTTAGCCTCCTCGATCTCGTGGTAGATCTACTCTTGTACTACCCATATCATCAATATTAATCAAGCAGGAAGTAGGGTTTTACCTTCATCAAGAGGGCCCAAACCTGGGTAAAACATTGTGTCCGCTGCCTCCTGTTACCATCCGGCCTAGACGCACAGTTCGGGACCCCTACCCGAGATCCGCCGGTTTTGACACCGACATTGGTGCTTTCATTGGGAGTTCCTCTATGTCGTTGCCGTTAGGCTTGATGGCTCCTACTATCATCGAAAGCGATGTGGTCCAGGGTGAGACTTTTCTCCTCGGACAGATCTTTGTATTCGGCGGCTTTGCACTGCGGGCTAATTCGCTTGGCCATCTGGAGCAGATTGAAAGCTACGCCCCTGGCCATCAAGTCAGATTTGGAAGTTTGAACTACACGGTCGACACCCGCGGAGACTTGATCTTCGACAGATTCGAGCCACAGTAGGGCGCGCCGCACTGTTGCGATGGGTATGACCTGGCTCTGCCGCCGAACAGTACCCTAGAGGCCGCGCCCGCATCAACTCGGACCCTTAGCTTGGATCCAACTGCGCCAATCGAGGACGGGTGGTTAGACACCGCCTCAGGGGCTGCAGTCTCAACGGCGATCGAGCCGAACAACAGCCTAACCCTCTACGCCGCCCATGACTCCAAGGTGCCGGACTCTTTTTCGGACTCCGAACCATCTGCGCCCCTGCCAATCGAATCCTATTGGGTGCCGATCATGGAATTCACCGCCGTGGATATCTGTCAGCACTCGCCCTTCGGCGATATTCTGAATTCACTAAGGTCTCTCTCTTTGTCAAGAGAGCTGTAACACCCTCGATGCGGCTATATCTCCCACGTGTCGAAGCACGACTTAGAGGCATAACCGCATTGAAAGCAATGTCACAAGTGAGGTAATCTTCACAACAACCCATGTAATACGTTAAGGGGAAAAGATACATAGTTAGCTTACAATCGCCACTTCACACAATTACATGAATAAAGCATTACATCATCCAGATACAATCAAGGTCCGACTATGGAACCAAAATAAAAGAAGACTACCCCAAATGATACACAGATCCCCGATCGTCCCAACTGGGCTCCACTACTGATCAACTGGAACGAAACAACACAAAGGACAAGATCATCATCGAGCTCCTCCTTGAGCTTGGTTGCGTCACCTGCCCGGTAACATCGGCACCTGCAAACTGGTTTTGGAAGTATCTGTGAGTCACAGGGACTCAGCAATCTCACACCCTCGCGATCAAGACTATTTAAGCTTATAGGAAGGGTAAAAGGTATGAGGTGGAGCTGCAGCAAGCGACTAGCATATATGGTGGCTACCATACGCCAATGAGAGCGAGAAGAGAAGGCAAAGCACGATCGAACAACTATGATCAAGAAGTGATCCTAGAACAACCTACGTCAAGCATAACTCCAACGCCATGTTCACTTCCCGGACCCTGCCGAGAAGAGACCATCACGGCTACACACGCGGTTGATATATTTTAATTAAGATCAACTTCAGGTTTTCTACAACCGGACATTAACAAATTCCCATCTGCCCATAACCGCGGGCATGACTTTCGAAAGTTCAAATCCTTGCAGGGGTGTCCCAACTTAGCCCATCACAAGCTCTCACGGTCAACGAAGGATATTCCTTCTCCCAAGACAGTCCGATCAGACTCAGCATCCCGGTTACAAGACATCCTCGACAATGATAAAACAAGTCCAGCAACACCGCTCGAATGTGCGGACAAATCCCGATAGGAGCTGCACATATCTCGTTCTCAGGGCACACTCAGATTGTCCAAACTTCCGGTAGGCCATCCCAGAGTTGCCCCTGGTGGCCACCGGCGGCTGACAGGTTGGACCAACACTCAGAGGAGCACTGCCCGGGGGGGGGGGGGTTAAAATAAAGATGACCCTTGAGTCCATGGAACCCAAGGGAAAAAGAGGCTAGGTGGCGAATGGTAAAACCAAAGTTGGGCATTGCTGGAGGAGTTTTATTCAAGGCGAACTGTCAAGGGGTTCCCATTATAACCCAACCGTGTAAGGAACGCAAAATCCGGGAACATAACACCGATATGACGGAAAGTAGGGCGGCAAGAGTGGAACAAAACACCAGGCATAAGGCCGAGCCTTCCACCCTTTACCAAGTATATAGATGCATTAATTAAATAAGAGATATTGTGAATCCCAACAAAATACATGTTCCAACAAGGAACGATCTCCAAATCTTCACCTGCAACTAGCAACGCTATAAGAGGGGCTGAGCAAAGCGGTAACATAGCCAAACAACGGTTTGCTAGGACATGGTGCGTTAGAGGTTTGACATGGCAATATGGGAGGCATGATAAGCAAGTGGTAGGTATCGTAGCATAGGCATAGCAAAAGAGCGAGCATCTAGCAAGCAAAGATAGAAGTGATTTCGAGGGTATGGTCATCTTGCCTGAGATCCCGCAAGGAAGAAGAACGAGTCCAAGAAGAAGGCAAACGGACGTAGGCGAACGAATCCTCACAAACGCGACGTTATCGGAACCAACCCAAAGAAGCAACACCGGAAAGAAAACAAACAATATGGTAAACAACCACCACATAGACATGGCATGATGCACAACCACGTATGATGCATGTCCGATTTAATGAAGCATGGCATGGCAAAGTGCAACAAACAACACTACAAATTAAGTGGAGCTCAATATGCAACGGAGTTGCATATTGAAGAAAACACCACATGACTTATTTAGTTCCCTCTCATTTATGTACCCAACAAGATTAAATGTTGTTTAGCATGGCAAGAGGGTTAAGCAAAGTAAAACTACCTATCTAGGCAAGTTTAAATGAGGCCGGAACAACAAGCAACAAGTCCGGAAAAATCCTCATGTGCATATTTTGGTTATGGTACTGTTCTGCCCTAAACATAATTTTAGAGTTATTGAACATGCAAAGTAAGGTCACCATGTTAAACTAGGCATTTTCCCACCCCATTTACATATAAAGTTTATTAAGATCCGAGCTACGGTTATTTAGTTATAAATTAAGGCATTTTAGCAAGTTATTTAAGCAAATTTAAACAAACATCATTTTAAACATTTTAAACATGGATGAAGGTGACATATTATGAAACTAGACAAAATTCTAAACATTTTACATATAAAGTTTATTGGGTCCCGATGCACGGGTGAAAAGTTATTATATGCATGATCCTAGGGACTAATCTGCAAAACTGATCTCTCTGGAAAAAAGAAAAAAAAACGCCAAACGGGAAAAAAAACTACGCGGGCCAAATCTGAGGCGGACTGGGCTTCTCACCACGGCACTTGGGCCGGCTTGGTGGTGTACTGGGGTGGTCGAAGGGCGCGGTTGGGTCGGTCGCAGCGGGGCCTTGCTGGATCGAACGATGGGGGTGCGGAGGCCGCGGTCAACGCGCTCGCTCCTGGATAGGACGAGAAGCAGGGCACGGAGGCGAGGCGATGCAGACGGAGGTCACTGGTTGTGGCACGACGCGGCAGGAGCTCCGGCTACGGATCAAAGCAAGGAGGCCGGGAATGGACCGAGGTGCTCCGGATCCGACGTATCCCCACGGGATCTGCCGAAGAACGCGACCGGCGGCGAGCTCCACGAGCGGTGGTGGTTCCTGCAGTCAGCAATGGAGGAAGGAGAGTCCGGTGAGAGAGAGGAGAGAAACGAGGAAGGAGATGGGATGGCCACCTGCGGGGTGCCGGTGACAAGGCGGGGCACGACGGCGGCGAGGATCTGGCGTCCGCGGGGTTGGGGCAAGGTAGAGGAGCGCTCGGGCGCTGTCGCTTCTTGGGGTGGAGCGGGAGGAGAACGAGGCCCCTGCTCGGGCGAGCGGCGGCGCAGATCTGGGCCTCCGAGCCCAGATCGGGGTCTGGGCGGGCCTCGTGCGAGCTCCGCGGGCCGCGGTGGTGGGATGGCTGGCTGGGACGCGACGCGGAGGCTTTGGAGTGGTGGAGGGCGTTGCTCAGGTGGCGCAGGCCAATGGCAGCTTACCAAGTGGCATGGAGGAGGTGGAGGTCGCCGGAAAATGAGGAGGAGGAGGGTCGGTTGTGGCTGGAGGCACGATTCGAGGGGAAGGGGTGGCGCTAGATCCGAGGAGGAGGTCTAGGAGGTAGGAGAAGACTAGGGATGCCCAAATTTGGAAGGGAGGGGTGCTTAAATAGGGTAGGGGGGGTCTAGGGTTAGGGGAACTAGTCCGTTTTCGGACCATTGGTCTCGATCGAACGGTTCGAAATGTATGGGTAGTGTAGAAGGCCGTGGGCTACGGAAGAGAAGAGAGGGAGAGGCCACACAGCAGTTTTCGGACACCGAAAACGTCCGACGATTTGACCGACTATAAAGCCGCTAAAGTTAACCGTTGGGGAGTCAAACGGACTCCGAATGCGATGAAACTTGGCAGGCGGTCTACTGACAACAAAACAACACCGCATGCAAACTTTCAACCCATTCCGAGAACATTTTCCGGCCACTTATAAAATAATATTTCGGACATGTCGCGGGCGCATGCAAGTGTGTTTGGGCTCGGAACGGACAACGGACAGAACAAGGAGACCGGGATGGATGCAAGTTTTGAAAACATGATGATGCAATGCACGTGATGACATGACAAGATGCGACACACAAGCAAAAGACAAGGCAACAACAGCGAATCATTGGAAGACACCTGGCACATCGGTCTCGGGGCGTTACAACACTCCACCAGTACGAGAGGATCTCGTCCCGAGGTCTAGAATGGCACCGGAAGAGAAAAGGAGCGAGGTAAAAACTAATTGCTTCTTTGACAAACGAGTGAGACCAAAGAACCTTGAAAAGTTGAACAACTTCGAGAAAAGAATACAACAGAGATGAACGAGTTGAAAGCACTCCGTTAAGAAAGAGGAACAAGGAAGAACAAATTCGAACAGCACTCCGGTTGAAAAGAAAAGGAATTGAATAAGAACTTGATAAGATGAGAGGATACATGATGAAATCACAACATACAGCCTCCAGAACTATTGAATGCATGGAACAAGGGGTAAGAAAGATCTCCGACAGCACTCCGGTTAAGAAGAGATGCAAGGCTTGATAAGGCGAAAAGAACTTGAGCAAAAAGGTCACAACACTCCGGTTGGAAATGGAAGGTAAAGAATATGAGCTTGGCAAAATGAAAGCACTTGGATGAGAGTTCGGTTAGAAGAGGAATGATAGACACAACACTCCAGTTAAAAGGATAAGCACGAGAAGAACATGATCTTTTGACAAAACGAGATGATGGGTGCAAAGAACAACATCACAAAGCCTCCGGAAGGAAAGAATATAATATAGATAATTGAAATAAGAGAATGGAGAAGAAAATGACAACTTCTGCCACAAAAGAGCTTGAAAAGGCATCCTTAGAAGAAGGTTCGAACAGAGTTATTGGAAAAATCCAACAACGAAAAGAACAAGGTTATAGTGGACTTATGGAGAACATCTCACAACTATGAGGTGAAATTTTGCCACTAACGGAAACAATGGATTTGAATTGATATGAATAAGGAGGCGAGAAACTATTTCACTGGAAGGCTAAAGAAGAACTTGGATCATATATTATCACCATTAATAGCATTAATTTTTATGGAAAACTTTAGGTGAAATATAACCCGAGATAACTCCAATGAGGATATTGATGGATTTTAAATACCTCATTCTTAACAACATGTGGATCATGAGACATGAACTCAAATTATCAAGAATGACATAATACCACCTCGAATGATACGGTTGAAAGAATTACACTTCGGAATGCGAGATGAAGAAATGCTTGAGCTACTTAGAAAAGAATTTCAATGAACACTTGGAGAAGGAATTATTTCCTTGATGAACCATCATGTATAACATCCATGAAGAACTCCGGTAAACAAAAGGATAACGAAAAAAAGGGAAGTTGAATACACAAGGTAATACCTTGTATTGATTTAGATGGATCTCCGTGATAATTAGAGCTTGGAACTCCAAGAAAGAAAATATGCACAAAATAAAATCAAGAATTTATTCATCACGAACAAACTCCAAAGGAAGGAATTGATCACTTGGATGAAACAAGAATAAGAATTATGTTATGCGTATCCTTTACCAATTTAAATCGATGACAAGCAACGGATTTGGCATACTACTTATTCCCGTTGGAAAGGATTTATGAGAGATATAGCGCCAACTTGAGAAAGTCTTCAGCGAACCACCGGTAGGATTTGGGAACAACGAATAAATTGATAAGGAAGAGAAATCTGGAAGAACCACTGTAAGAAATGAAAATGAACGAAGAGAAGATAAAGAAACACCAGGAAGAATTGGGAAAACGAATGAAGATACTTGAGGGGATTTGATACATGAGGACGAATAGATCGCGGACTTAATAGAGAATATACTTGAATGATGCACCGGTAAGATTTGGAGAATGATAGCTGAAAGCTGAGAATGAATAAGTCTTTTTGAAATGATGGGCTCCGGAGAATCAAACTGAAAAGAACCACACATTGCTCCGGATGGGTGAACAGAATTCTCACAATCGATAACAATTATGAGAGGAAGGCATCGAGCTAGAACCATGAATTTTGAAGAGAATGGAGCAAGATTAAAGAGAAACTTTTCTTCGGTCTTCAAATGCTGAGAGTGACGACGAGAAAACACCACCATGAATTATTGAGACACTCTGGTATGAAAATTATAAAGGTTGAACCAACGATGAAAAGAATTCGTAAGATCTTGGAGAAAGACATTTGACCGATGGTAATTCATTCTTACGTCAAACTTGGAAAAGAATTTGAGAAGCTCCGATAAAATAAGAAGAGTCAGGTAAGGTCTTGGGAAAAGACCTGTGGGTTAGGGCCCACTCAAAAGATACACCATTGAACGATTACTTGAAAAGGAGATTGCACCGGTTGAACTAAAATGACTTGAAAGAGATAACATCCTCGAAAAGTGCTTGAATGGATCTTGAATGACAAGACGAGCCTTCTGAGATATCTTGAGCACTCCGGAATAATTGAATAACAAGAATTGGATGATTCAGGGGTGCACCGGCATGAGAAAAACATTTGACACAAGGAAAAGAATGTGATCAAACACCGAAAGCTTGAATTGAAACCACCGAAGAAGGAAGAGAACTTAGAATGATGAACTAGTAGAGCATCTTCATGAGAATCACCGGATAACATATTGATTGAAAACAATGGAGAGACTTCACATCCATAAGATGGATACTTGATTAAGATATCCGAGTCCTTGAAGAAAACAAGGGTGGGTGGGCGGGAAAACAAAGGCAACTTGGGACAGATAAAATGAGAACCGTTGAGAAGAACTTATAATTGATCTTGCAGATGTTGAAATGATCGGGTCCACTCGACGAGAAGCACACTGGTTGAAAAGAAATTGAAATGGCAAACTCGATGATCCATAAGGATTAGTATTCACATAGAAATATGAGAACACTGCTTGGGAAAGGTATGGAATCAACTCTTGACTTTGAAGCAACTCGAATACCACAACTCAAAAATAAAACAAAGGATTGGCTTGCAGAATAAGCCGGAACAAACATATGATAGAGATTTCGTCCAAAGTTTTCGTGGTGGGGCCTACACGGGCTCGATCATACAACACCATCATGTACAAGGCAGTGCACATGACATACGAAGCGTCCCCGAGTTGGCATAGACAAGGACTCTTTAAGACACAACGAGACCACTGTAAAACCAACCGTGGATAGGCGGACCACTAAACGTCGAACCCCAATTTCATATCATACATCTGTCGGAATGATATCCTAAGAGCTACTTGAAATCCCACTTATAAACTCCCGAAGCTTTCCGGTTATGCAATCAGGTGTTGGGGATACATGGGAAGCATAATATCTCACCCAAAACTAGCAAATCCTACATCCAGCTGTATCCATCCTTCAACACATAACCAAGAAACCTTCGGAAATCATTTACCTCAACCTTCGAAAATCATCCGTTATACAAGTTATGGCAATACTCCCGAACTCCTGCCCCAGTACTGGGTAGCGTCGAGGTTATCTCACCAACAACTGCATAAAAGAGATCTTCGATGTCGGCGAGCTCAGGTATTCCAGAACTGCAATGATAAAATTGTGATGATAACACCTCGGAGCTCAACTCCCTGGGACACTGCCACAACCCCTAAATGTCAGGAGGCACCAAGAACAATGTTCTCGTCACAAAACCATCAGAACGATTCCAATATACCCGCGTGATCCTAAAAAATATTAGTGAAATTTGAGAAGAGAAGAGTCAAAACTCTACGTCAGGATGCCTTACCAGAGCGACGAAGGGACTGAGGAGTAAAAAGAATTCCTAACTCTATGATATATAATTCCTAAATGACTCAAAACATTTTTTCTAGACTCAACAATGCCAGCGATTCGATCAAGCAGGGGGCTCCTAAGGTCGGGGAAGGCTCTGATACCAACTTGTAACGCCCGCGATGCGGCTATATCTCCCACGTGTCGAAGCACGACTGAAAGGCATAACCACATTGAAAGAAATGTCGCAAGTGAGGTAATCTTCACAACAACCCATGCAATACATTAAGGGGAAAAGATACATAGTTGGCTTACAATCGCCACTTCACAGAATTACATGAATAAAGCATTACATCATCTAGATACAATCAAGGTCCGACTACGGAACCAAAATAAAAGAAGACTACCCCAAATGCTACACAGATCCCCGATCGTCCCAACTGGGCTCCACTACTGATCAACTGGAATGAAACAACACAAAGGACAATATCTTCATCGAGCTCCTGCTTGAGCTTGGTTGCGTCACCTACCCGGTAACATCGGCACCTGCAAACTGGTTTTGGAAGTATCTGTGAGTCACAGGGACTCAGCAATCTCACACCCTCGCGATCAAGACTATTTAAGATCATAGGAAGGGTAAAAGGTATGAGGTGGAGCTGCAGCAAGCGACTAGCATATATGGTGGCTACCATACGCCAATGAGAGCGAGAAGAGAAGGCAAAGCACGGTCGAACTACTATGATCAAGAAGTGATCCTAGAACAACCTACGTCAACCATAACTCCAACGCCGTGTTCACTTCCCGGACCCCGCCGAGAAGAGACCATCATGGCTACACACGCGGTTGATGTATTTTAATTAAGATCAACTTCAGGTTTTCCACAACCGGACATTAACAAATTCCCATCTGCCCATAACCGCGGACACGACTTCCGAAAGTTCAAATCCCTGCAGGGGCGTCCCAACTTAGCCCATCACAAGCTCTCACGGTCAACAAAGGATATTCCTTCTCCCAAGACAATCCGATCAGACTCGGCATCCCGGTTACAAGACATCCTCGACAATGGTAAAACAAGTCCAGCAACATCGCCCGAATGTGCGGACAAATCCCGATAGGAGCTGCACATATCTCGTTCTCAGGGCACACTCAGATTGTCCAAACTTCCGGTAGGCCATCCCAGAGTTGCCCCTGGTGGCCATCGGCGGCTGACAGGTTGGACCAACACTCAGAGGAGCACTGGCACGGGGGGGGGGGGGGGGGGGGTTAAAATAAAGATGACCCTTGAGTCCGCGAAACCCAAGGGAAAAAGAGGCTAGGTGGCGAATGTTAAAACCAAAGTTGGGCATTGCTGGAGGAGTTTTATTCAAGGCGAACTGTCAAGGGGTTCCCATTATAACCCAACCGTGTAAGGAACACAAAATCCGGGAATATAACACCGATATGACGGAAACTAGGGCGGCAAGAGTGGAACAAAACACCAGGCATAAGGCCGAGCCTTCCACCCTTTACCAAGTATATAGATGCATTAATTAAATAAGAGATATTGTGAATCCCAACAAAATACATGTTCCAATAAGGAACGATCTCCAAATCTTCACCTGCAACTAGCAGCGTTATAAGAGGGGCTGAGCAAAGCGGTAACATAGCCAAACAACGGTTTGCTAGGACATGGTGGGTTAGAGGTTTGACATGGCAATATGGGAGGCATGATAAGCAAGTGGTAGGTACCGTAGCATAGGCATAGCAAAAGAGCGAGCATCTAGCAAGCAAAGATAGAAGTGATTTCGAGGGTATGGTCATCTTGCCTGAGATCCCGCAAGGAAGAAGAACGAGTCCAAGAAGAAGGCAAACGGACGTAGGTGAATGAATCCTCACAAACGTGACGTTATCGGAACCAACCCGAAGAAGCAACACCGGAAAGAAAACAAACAACATGGTAAACAACCACCACACAGACATGGCATGATGCACAACCATGTATGATGCATGTCTGGTTTAATGAAGCATGGCATGGCAAAGTGCAACAAACAACACTACAAATTAAGTGGAGCTCAATATGCAACGGAGTTGCATATTGAAGAAAACACCACATGACTTATTTAGTTCCCTCTCGTTTATGTACCCAACAAGATTAAATGTTGTTTAGCATGCAAGAGGGTTAAGCAAAGTAAAACTACCTATCTAGGCAAGTTTAAATGAGGCCGGAACAACAAGCAACAAGTCCGGAAAAATCCTCATGTGCATATTTTGGTTATGGTAATGTTCGGCCCTAAACATAATTTTAAAGCTATTGAACATGCAAAGTAAGGTCACCATGTTAAACTAGGCATTTTTCCACCCCATTTACATATAAAGTTTATTAAGATCCGAGCTACGGTTATTTAGTTATGAATTGAGGCATTTTAGCAAGTTATTTAAGCAAATTTAAACAAACAACATTTTAAACATGGATGAAAGTGACATATTATGAAACTAAACAAAATTCTAAACATTTTACATATAAAGTTTATTGGGTTCCGATGCACGGGTGAAAAGTTATTATATGCATGATCCTAGGGACTAATCTGCAAAACTGATCTCTCTGGAAAAAAAGAAAAAACGCCAAACGGAAAAAAAAACTACGCGGGCCAAATCTGAGGCGGACTGGGCTTCTCACCACAGCACTTGGGCCGGCTTGGTGGTGTACTGGGGTGGTCGAAGGGCGCGGCTAGGCCGGTCGCAGCGGGGCCTTGCTGGACCGAACGATGGGGGTGCGGAGGCCGCGGTCAACGCGCTCGCTCCTGGATAGGACGAGAAGCAGGGCATGGAGGTGAGGCGATGCAGACGGCGGTCACTAGTTGTGGCGCGATGCGGCAGGAGCTCCGTCTACGGATCAAAGCAAGGAGGCCGGGAACAGACCGAGGTGCTCTGGATCCGATGGATCCCCATCGAATCAGGCGAAGAACACGACCGGCGGCGAGCTCCACGGGCGGTGGTGGTTCCTGCAGTCAGCAATGGAGGAAGGGGAGTCTGGTGAGAGAGAGGAGAGAAACGAGGAAGTAGATGGGATGGCCACCTGCGGGGCACCGGCGATAAGGCGGAGCACGACGGCGGCGAGGATCCGACGTCCGCGGGGTTGGGGCGAGGTAGAGGAGCGCTCGGGCGCTGTTGCTTCTTGGGGTTTAGTGGGAGGAGAACGAGGCCCCTGCTCGGGCGAGCGGTGGCGCAGATCCGGGCCTCTGAGCCCAGGTCGGGGTCTGGGTGGGCCTCGTGCAAGCTCCGCGGGCCGCGGTGGTGGGATGGCTGGCTGGGACGCGACGCGGAGGCTTTGGAGTGATGGAGGGCGTTGCTCAGGTGGCGCAGGCCAATGGCAGCTTGCCAAGTGGCATGGAGGAGGTGGAGGTCACCGGAAATTGAGGAGGAGGAGGGTCGGTTGTGGCTGGAGGCGCTATTCGAGGGGAAGGGGTGGCGCTAGATCTGAGGGAGGAGGTCTAGGAGGTAGGGGAAGACTAGGGATGCCCAAATTTGGAAGGGAGGGGTGCTTAAATAGGGTAGGGGGGGTCTAGGGTTAGGGGAACTAGTCCGTTTTCGGACCATTTGATCTCGTTCGGACGGTTCGAAACATATGGGTAGTGTAGAAGGCCGTGGGCTGCGGAAGAGAAGAGAGGGAGAGGCCCGATAGCAGTTTTCGGAGACCGAAAACGTCCAACGATTTGATCGACTATAAAGCTGCTAAAGCTAACCGTTGGGGCGTCAAACGGACTCCGAATGCGATGAAACTTGGCAGGCGGTCTACTAACAACAAAAAAACACTGCATGCCAACTTTCAACCCATTCCGAGAACATTTTCCAACCACTTATAAAATAATATTTCAGACATGTCGCGGGCGCATGCAAGTGTGTCTGGGCTCGGAACGGACAATGGACGGAACGAGGAGACCGGGACAGATGAAAGTTTTGAAAACATGATGATGCAATGCACATGATGACATGACAAGATGCGACACGCAAGCAAAAGACAAGGCAACAACAATGAATCACTGGAAGACACCTGGCACATCGGTCTCGGGGCGTTACAAGAGCCCTGGCCGGATTATGGCCAACAGGATTGGGATGCGGACGACGAAGAAATTTGACGCCCACCCACCACCCACTTCGTAGCCATTGTCGATGATTTAACCGACATGCTCGACTTCGACTCCGAAGACATCGACGGTATGGACGACGATGTAGGAGATGAACATGAACTAGCGCCTATAGGGCACTGGAAAGCCACCTTCTCATATGACATATACATGGTGGATACACCCAATGAAGGAAATGGCGACGGGATAGCGGAGGATGACCCCTCCAAGAAGCAACCCAAGCGCCAACGTCAGCGGCGCCGCTCTAAGTCCCGCCAAAGCAAAAGTGGTGATACCGGCACAGGAAATAATAACACTCCGGATAGTGCCGAAGACAACAACAATCCCCTCCAGCAAGATTTAGAGCAGGAGGATGAAGGAGCCAGCTCTCCTGAGAGAGCGGCAGACGGAAAGGAGGAGGATGACAATTACATGCCCCCCTCCGAAGACGAGGCAAGCCTCGGCGACGAGGAATTCTCCGTACCAGAGGATCCCGTCAAACAAGAGCGCTTCAAGCGCCGGCTTATGGCCACGGCAAATAGCCTGAAGAAAAAGCAGCAGCAGCTTCAAGCTGATCAAGATCTGCTAGCTGACAGATGGACTGAAGTCCTTACGGCCGAGGAATATAAACTCGAGCGCCCCTCCAGGAGTTACCCAAAGTGCATGTTACTACCCCGACTAGAGGAAGAAGCGTATGATACAGCTGATCGGCCACCTCGTGACCGCGATAGAGAGGCATTCCAGCCAAAAGCTCAGCCTCCACCCCGACGCCATCCAAATAAAAAGGCATGGGTAGATACGCCAGACCTGCGAGACATATTGGAGGACAAAGCAAAGTATGCAAGAACGATCTACGGATCACGAGGGCGCACTACTCTGCGAGACGATAAACATCACGCCGGATACAGTAAAAGCAAATCCGGCCGAGCCGAACACAGCAGGCAAGACCCATTCGAGCTATGTCGCGACATAGCCCAATACAGAGGTGCCGCACACCCCTTATGCTTCACAGACGAAGTAATGGATCATCAATTCCCAGAAGGTTTCAAACATGTAAATATTGAATCATACGACAGCACAACAGATCCCGCAGTATGGATTGAGGATTTCCTCCTCCACATCCACATGGCCTGCGGTGATGACTTACATGCCATCAAATACCTCCCACTAAAGCTCAAAGGACCAGCACGGCATTGGCTTAACAGCTTGCCAGCAGACTCCATTAGCTGTTGGGAAGATCTGGAAGCCGCATTCCTCGACAACTTTCAGGGCACTTATGTGCGACCACCAGACGCCGATGACTTGAGCCACATAATTCAGCAGCCAGAAGAGTCGGCCAGGCAAATCTGGACTCGGTTCCTTACAAATAAAAATCAGATCGTCGATTGTCCGGATGCAGAGGCCTTAATGGCTTTCAAACACAACATCCGAGACGAGTGGTTAGCCCGGCACCTTGGTCAGGAAAAGCCAAAATCTATGGCAGCTCTCACGACGCTCTTGACCCGCTTTTGTGCGGGAGAAGATAGCTGGCTGGCTCACAGTAATAACATATCAAAGAACCATGGTACCTTAGATACCAAGGACGACAATAGCAGGTCACGTCACAACAAACATAAGCACCGCATTAACAGCGAAAATACTGAGGACACGACAGTCAATGCCAGATTCAAAGGCTCTAAACCCGGTCAGCTGAAAAAGCCATTCAAACAAAGTACGCCGGGTCCGTCCAGCTTGGACCATATACTCGATCGCTCATGTCAAATACACGGCACCCCAGACAAGCCAGCCAATCACACCAACAGGGATTGTTGGGTGTTCAATCAGGCCGGCAAGTTAATTGCCGAAAACAAGGACAAGGGGCCGCATAGCGATGACGAGGAGGAGCCCCGGCAGCTGCACACCGGAGGACAGAAGAGGTTTCCCCCGCAAGTGCGGACAATGAACATGATATATGCGACCTACATCCCCAAGAGGGAGCGGAAGCGTGCGCTCAGGGACATATATGCGTTGGAGGCAGTCACCCCAAAGTTCAACCCTTGGTCCTCCTGTCCGATCACCTTCGATCGCAGGGACCACCCCACTAGTATCCGTCATGGCGGATTCGCCGCACTGGTCCTAGACCCAATCATTGACGGATTTCACCTCACTCGAGTCCTTATGGATGGCGGCAGCAGCCTGAACCTGCTTTATCAGGACACAGTGCGTAAAATGGGTATAGACCCTTCAAGGATCAAACCCACAAAAACGACCTTTAAAGGCGTCATTCCAGGTGTGGAGGCCCATTGCACAGGCTCAATTACACTAGAAGTGGTCTTCGGATCCCCAGATAATTTCCGAAGCGAAGAGTTAATCTTCGATATAGTCCCGTTCCGCAGTGGTTATCACGTGCTACTCGGGTGAACCACATTTGCTAGATTCAATGCGGTACCGCATTATGCATACCTCAAGCTCAAGATGCCAGGACCTCGCGGAGTTATTACAGTCGATGGAAACACAGAGCGCTCTCTCCGAACAGAGGAGCACACCGCAGCCCTCGCAGCAGAAGCGCAAAGCAGCCTCTCAAGGCAATCAACCAGTTCGGCGCTTCAAAGCCTGGACACCTTCAAGCGCGCTCGGAGTAATCAGCAAATAGACCACCTAGCGCGATCTGAGCTCGCGTAGCAATACGGCGGCCACCCCAATCCCAGCCCAGCGGCGAAACTCGTGCCCCGCATACATAATTACGCATTAAAAATACCATGGGCACAGATAGGGAGGGGGCCACAACTGCGGCACGCCCCAAGACGCGGCTTAAACCGCACCAGGGGCTTCCCACTTGGTTATTTTTCTTTTTTTCAGGACCTTAATCTTTGGAAATACTGTCCGGTAGCACTATTGTCGAACACATGATGCAGCAACCAAGGAGGCAGACAACTACGTCATACCACGGAATTCCCAGGTGGATTACAGTAACAAGCGGAATATTCGATTTAATATCATTCCTCAGCTTGCCCTTGGAAGGGACATAGTCCTACTCTTTGCTTATCGCACTATCTGTATCACTCTGCCTTAACGCAATTTTTTGAATAAACAATGCATGACATTATGATTATTATTGCATTCTTGTTATACACACACACACACACACACACACACACACACACACACACACACATATATATATATATATATATATATATATATATCTTCGTGTTCATTAATGACACCTTGCAACCATACACTTTGGTACGGCCAATACACCAGGGGCTTACGTACCCCACAACACGGTGTGAAAAGTCCGAACACTTTCACAAGTGCGGCACCCCGAACTTATAGCATTATATGCATCAGCTCCGAATCATGTCTTTGGTCAAATGTTGGGTTTGCCCGGCTCCTATGTTTTGGTACCTTACATTCCGCTCTATCGGCTAAGGTAGCGCTAGGAGAACTACTGCGATTAAGCCCCGGTTCTGCTGGGTTCAGCACCTGAGTAGAGAAAGCTAAAACTGACTGTCATGATAAGGCGAGAGACTGGTCGCTGTTCGGCGAGGTTTTCGAGTCCCTAAAGACTTATGCCGCTTAGAGCGAGGGGACGGCCCTGTCCGGCTTAAAGGCGTGTATCGCGCCCCAAATTCGTCCTTCCAAATACCAGGGGCTTTGCCGAAATTTAAAATTATAGAATTCTATGGCTAAGTGAGAGTGATAAAGCATTATTAGTCCGGTTGCCTTGTTCGCTGTGCTGAGCACCTCCCTCAAAGGACCCAAACATGGGAACAAGAGTGCTCAGGTTTATCCCGAACACCCCAGCACTCGTGGCATGGGGGCAGAAGCCGATGACTAGCCATCTCTCAGATTGGATAAACAGCCAAACAGAAGGTAATATTTTAAATTCAAACAAGTGTTGCATAGCGCATATGAAATAAGCTTTCATAAACACATGATAAAACGAGAAAGTCTCATTCAAATATTACATCTTTTGAACACTCCTCCGCGATGAGACGGGCACCTGGCAGAACACCCTCGTAGTACATCTCGGGGTGGCGGTGCTCCTTGCCCTCCGGCGGCCCCTCCTTGATCAGCTTCACGGCATCTAGCTTGACCCACTGCAACTTCACACGGGCGAAAGCCCAGCGTGCACCTTCAATGCAGACAGATTGCTTGACGACCTCCAGCCGTGAGTAGGCATCCACAAGCCGCCTCACCAGGCCGAAGAAGCTGTTCGGAAGGGCGTCGCCAGGCCACAGCCGGACTATAAAGCTCTTCATGGCCCGATCGACCGCCTTATGTAGCTCGACCATCTGCTTCAGCTGGTCGCTCATTGGCACCGGGTGTTCGGCCTCAGCATATTGAGACCAGAACAGCTTCTCCGTTGAGCTTCCATCCTCGGTCTGGTAAAATTGCGCGGCATCGTACACACCGCGGGGCAAATCTGCGAATGCTCCTGGAGAGCTCCGGATTTGGGTAAGTAATCGGTAATTTACTTTTACATGCTTGCTTTGCATATAGAAACCTTACCCGCCGCTATCTTCTTCATCGCGTCGATCTCTTGGAGGGCCTTTTGGGCTTCGGCCTTGGCACTTTTTGCGCTCTCGAGGGCCGCGGCAAGCTCAGACTCTTGCGTCTTTGAGTCAAGCTCCAATGCCTCGTGCTTCGCCACGAGAGCCTGGAGCTCTTGCTGCACCTCACCCACCTGAGCCTCGTGTTTCTCTCGCTCGGTGCGCTCCTTGGCCGCTTTATCTTCGGCCTTGGTTAGCGCTTGCTTCAGGGTCGCCACCTTGGTCGTGGCCCCTGGCAAATATACGATGATCCTGTCATTTTGCAATTGCGTCTTCTTTTATATATACATATCTATAGACAGGGTATTACTTACCTTTGTTCTCCTCGAGCTGCCTCTTGGCAAGGCCGAGCTCTTTCCTGGACCCCTCGAGGGCCTGCTTCAGTACGGCTACCTCCGCAGTCAGTGCGGCGGACGCCAGCAGCGAAGCCTGCATATGCATATTGACACACTTATATTAGACTCATGCGATATTATTTGATCCTCTGTTCGGCTTTTCTTTGTGAACACCGAACAAAGCATCAGGGGCTACCGTCTATGCAGTAATATTCCTACTACCTTTTAAAACACTTACCTCGAAGCCTGTTAGAAGGCTGGCACAGGCTTCAGTCAATCCGCTCTTGGCGGACTGAACCTTCTGGATCACCGCACTCATGATAGTGCGGTGCTCCTCGTCGATGGAAGCGCTATGAAGCGCTTCCAGCAGATTGTCCGGCGCCTCTGGATGGACAGAGGTCGCCGGCACAGGCGTCTTGCCCCTCTTAGAAGGAGGCCGCCTGCCCGAGCCTGGAACCGCTGGAGGTTCCAGCGCGGTGTTCGGCTGAGGGCTGAACTTGAAGCTCTCAGGGGCCCCGTCCCCTCGGCTCCCGGAGTCTGGAAGGTCGCCTTGAGGCGCCTCTGGGACTGTCTCCCCTCGATCCGGTGCCTCTTGAGACAGCACCTCGGCGTCGTCAACAGGATGAGGGGAGGTGGCATTCGAGACTGGATCGCTATCCATGTCTAACGAGCCCAGGGAGCCGTCCGATGATACATCGATACTGGCTCGTGGCGCCCTGCATAATTATGTTCGGTGTTAGGAAAAACAGCGCAGCAAAGGGATTCTATGAGTTACTCTGGTATCCGAATACTTACGATCTCCCCGGGGGCTTGGCCCTGGGCAACCACTCGTCTTCGCCCTCGTCGGCGGCGGTGGAACTGTCCGGAAGGAGAGTCCTCCCCTTCTTGGACCCTTCGGCCTCCCCAGTTGGGGCGGCCTTCCTTTTCTTGTCTCCCCCGCCTGGAGGGGAAGCATCTTCTTCTTCCTCCTTGTCTTCGGGGGAGGAGTGTGCCGCAGAGTTATCGGACGATGAGTCCGATAACACCTAGCGCCGGGAACCCTTTCGGGTTCCCTTGGCCTTCTTGGTCTTCTCCGGCACCTTGTAAGGAGCCGGAGTCAGCATCTCCATCAGGAGAGCGCCCGCAGTATCATCGGGCAAAGGGGCCGGGCAGTCAATCCGCCCCGACATCTCCACCCATTCCTGTCAAAGGCGTGGAGATTAGACCCCGCACATAATTAAGCTAGGGAAAATAAATGTCCTACGGGACGTATTGGACTCACCGAACGCGCTAGGCGCTTTGCGCTTAGTCCGCGGTCCTCGGCAAGAGAAGGAGGGACCTCGATGCCCTTGAACAACACCTTCTAGATGTCCTTGTGCGCCGTATCAAAGAGCTCGCTCAGAGTCTGGTGCCGGGCCGGGTCGAACTCCCACAAGGTCAAATTCCGTTGTTGACACGGGAGGATCCGGCGGATGAGCATAACTTGGACTATGTTGACAAGCTTGAGCTTCTTGGTCGCCATACTCCGGATACATTTCTGGAGTCCATCCAGCTCCACCGACGAACCCCACGACAAGCCCTTCTCTTTCCAAGAAGTGAGCCGTGTAGGGAATCCAGATCGAAACTCGGGGGCTGCCACCCATTTGGCGTCGCGCGGCTCGGTGATGTAGAACCACGCCGATTGCCATCCCTTTATTGTCTCCATGAAGGAGCCTTCGAGCCATATGTCGTTGGGCATCTTGCCCACCATGGCTCCGCCACATTCTGCTTGTTGGCCTCGTACCACCTTCGGTTTGATATTGAAGGTCTTTAACCACAGGCCGAAGTGGGGCCGGATGCGTAGGAAAGCCTCACACACGACGATGAACGCCGAAATGTTGAGGATGAAGTTCGGGGCCAGATCATGAAAGTCCAGCCTGTAGTAGAACATGAGACCACGGACAAATGGATGGAGGGGAAACCCTACTCCGCGGAGGAAGTGGTGAAGGAAAACTACCCTCTCGTGAGGTTCCGGGGTAGGGACGATCTGCCCCGCAGCAGGCAGCCGATGCGCGATGTTCGCGGCTAAGTATCCGGCACCGCGTAGCTTCTTGATGTCTCCCTCCGTGACGGAGGAGACCATCCACCTGCCTCCCACTCCGGACATGGTTGGAGAAGGTTGAGGTGGGAAGTGTGGACTTGGGCGCTAGAGCTCGAGTGTGCGAAAGCGGATGAGCGAAGGAGGAAGAAGGCGTGGATAGAAAGGTGAATCCTTATCCCTTTATATGGGCGGACGAAGCTAAGCGTCCCCACTTGCCTTGTAAAACTCGCATATCCCCCAAGCGCCGTAATTGATGGCGCGGTTGGGTTACCCATGCCCGTATTGATGAGAATCCCGTAATAAAGGGGACACGATCTCTCATTGACAAGACGTGTCGAAAAACTGCCTCGCGTTATGTGCGGGGCTGGTTAAAGGAAACGGTTCGAATAATCACCGGGCCATGACATAACGTCATGCCGCCAAAACAAGCCAGCAAATTAGATCTGTGAAAATATTTTTCTCTCTACGGTGGAATGTGGAACTTATTTTGCAGGGTCGGACACTATCCTCGTATTCAAATTCTTCTATGTATTCGGAGAAGGAACCCGCCTTGCAATGTCGAAGACAATACTGCACGCCGGACTCATCGTCATTGAAGCCTGGTTTAGGGGCTACTGAGGGAGTCCTGGATTAGGGGGTCTCCGGACAGCCGGACTATATCCTTTGGCCGGACTGTTAGACTATGAAGATACAAGATTGAAGACTTCGTCTCGTGTCCGGATGGGACTCTACTTGGCGTGGAAGGCAAGCTAGGCAATATGGATATGGATATCTCCTCCTTTGTAACCGACCTTGTGTAACCCTAACCCTCTCCGGTGTCTATATAAACCGAAGGGTTTTAGTCCGTAGGACAACAACCACAACATACAATCATACCATAGGCTAGCTTCTAGGGTTTAGCCTCCTTGATCTCGTGGTAGATCTACTCTTGTACTACCCATATCATCAATATTAATCAAGAAGGACGTAGGGTTTTACCTCCATCAAGAGGGCGCGAACCTGGGTAAAACATTGTGTCCCCTGCCTCCTGTGACCATCCGACCTAGACGCACAGTTCAGGACCCCCTACCCGAGATCCGCCGGTTTTGACATCGACAGTGCCCGTCTCGTAGCGGACAAGTGTGCAAAAGATGTAATATTTGAATGAATTTGCTCGTGTAATCATGTATTTTGAAAACTTGTTCATATGCGCTATGCAACGCTTGACTGAATTTAAAATATTACCTTCTATTCGGTTGTTTATCAAATCTGAGAGATGGCTAGTCGTCGGCTTCTGCCCCCATGCCACGAGTGCTGGGTGTTCGGGATAGACCTGAGCACTCTTGTTCCCACTGTTGGGTCCTTGGAGGGAGGTGCTCAGCACAACGAACAAGGCAATCAGACTATAATGCGTTATCATTCTCACTTAGCCATAGAATTCTATAATTTTAAATTTCGGCGAAGCCCCTAGTATTCGGAAGGCCGAATTCAGGGCACGATACACGCCTTAAGATGGACAGGGCCGACTCCTTGCTCTAAGTGGCATAAGTCTTTAGGGACTTGAAAACCTCGCCGAACAGCGACCAGTCTATCGCCTTATCATGACAGTCAGTTTTAGCTTTCTCTACTGAGGTTCTTAGCCCAGCAGAACCGGGGCACAATCGCAGTAGTTCTCCCAGTGCTACCTTAGCCGATATAGCGGAACGTAAGGTACCAAAACATGGGAGCCGGGCAAACCCAACTATTAACCCAAGGCATGATTCGGAGCTGATGCATATAATGCTATAAGTTCAGGGTGCCACACTGTCGAAAGTCTTTGGACTTCTCACGTCGTGTGTTGTCTACTACACAACCTTCTTCTTGTAGACGTTGTTGGGCCTCCAAGTGCAGAGGTTTGTAGGACAATAGCAAATTTCCCTCAAGTCGATGACCTAAGGTTTATCAATTCGTAGGAAGCGTAGGATGAAGATGGTCTCTCTCAAGCAACCCTGCAACCAAATAACAAAGAGTCTCTTGTGGCCCCAACACACCCAATACAATGGTAAATTGTATAGGTGCACTAGTTCGGCAAAGAGATGGTGATACAAGTGGTATATGGATAGTAGATAAAGGTATTTGTAATCTGAAAATATAAAAACAGCAAGGTAGCAAGTGATAAAAGTGACCGTAAATGGTATTGCAATGCTAGGAAACAAGGCCTAGGGTTCATACTTTAACTAGTGTAAGTCCTCTCAACAATACTAACATAATTGGATCATAAAACTATCCCTCAATATGCAACAAAGAGTCACTCCAATGTCACTAATAGCGGAGAACGAACGAAGAGATTAAGGTAGGGTACGAAACCACCTCAAAGTTATTCTTTCCAATCAATCCGTTGGGCTATTCCTATAGGTGTCACAAACAGCCCTAGAGTTCGTAGTAGAATAACACCTTAAGACACAAATCAATCAAAACCCTAATGTCACCTAGATACTCCAATGTCACCTCAAGTATCCGTGGGTATGATTATACGATATGCATCACCCAATCTTAGGTTCATCTATTCAACCAACACAAAGGACCTCAAAGAGTGCCCCAAAGTTCTACCGGAGAATCACGGCGAAAACATGTGCCAACCCCTATGCATAGGTTCATGGGCGGAACCCACAAGTTGATCACCAAAACATACATCAAGTGAATCACGTGATATCCCATTGTCACCACAGATATCCACGGCAAGACATACGTCAAGTGTTCTCAAATCTTTAAAGACTCAATCCAATAAGATTACTTCAAAAGGGAAACTCAATTCATTACAACAGAGAAGAGGGGGAGGAGAAACATAAGATCCAACTATAATAGCAAAGCTCGCAATACATCAAGATTGTGCCAAATCAAGAACACGAGAGAGAGAGAGAGATCACGCACATAGCTACTGGTACATACCCTCAGCCCCGAGGGAGAACTACTCCCTCCTCGTCATGGAGAGCATCGGGATGATGAAGATGGCCACCGGAGAAGGATTCCCCCCCTCCGGCAGGGTGCCAGAACGGGTCTAGATTGGTTTTTGGTGGCTATGGAGGCTTCTGGAGGCGGAACTCCCGATCTAATCTATGTTCTAGAAGTTTTAGGGTACGACGATATATATGGGTGCAGGGAGTACGTCAGGGGAGCCACGAGGGCCCCACGAGGCAGGGGGCGTGCCCTAGGGGGGCCCACCCTCATGAGCACCTCTTGTATCTCCCGACGTGGAGTCCAAGTCTATCCGGTGGCTTTCGTTCCAAAAATAACTTCTCCAGTTGATTTCGTTCCGTTTCGACTCCGTTTGATATTCCTTTTCTTCGAAACACTGAAATAGGTATAAAACAGCAAATTTGGGCTGGGCCTCCGGTTAATAGGTTAGTCCCAAAAGTAATATAAAAGTGGAAAATAAAGCCCAATATTGCCCAAAACAGTAGATAATATAGCATGGAACAATAAAAAATTATAGATACGTTGGAGACGTATCAAGCATCCCCAAGCTTAATTCCTGCTCGTCCTTGAGTAGGTAAATGATAAAAAAGATAATTTTTCATGTGGAATGCTAGTTGGCATAATTTCAATGTAATTCTTCTTACTTGTGATATGAATATTCAGATCCGAAAGATTCAAGACAAAAGTTCATATTGACATAAAAATGATAATACTTCAAGCATACTTACTAAGCAATTATGTCTTCTCAAAATAACATGGCCAAAGAAAGTTATCCCTACAAAATCATATAGTCTGGCTATGCTCTATCTTCACCGCACAAAATATTTAAATCATGCACAACCCCGATGACAAGCCAAGC
This sequence comes from Triticum aestivum, assembly GCF_018294505.1. Taxonomy (NCBI): domain Eukaryota; kingdom Viridiplantae; phylum Streptophyta; class Magnoliopsida; order Poales; family Poaceae; genus Triticum; species Triticum aestivum. Next base: position 274,823,197 of record NC_057797.1, on the reverse strand, counting down.
AATTGTTTCATACTTTTAATGTTCTCAAACTTTTTCAATCTTCACGCAATACATGAGCGTGAGCCATGGACATAGCACTATAGGTGGAATAGAATGGTGGTTGTGGAGAAGACAAAAAGGGAGAAGATAGTCTCACATCAACTAGGCGTATCAACGGGCTATGGAGATGCCCATCAATAGTGTAGCGACCAGACCTCAAACGGTCCAATCTCTGTGCTCAGGTGTCATCCCTAGATCAGTAATGCTGACACCACACAGTACTTGAAGGATTTATAACAGAGTAGCAATCACACACTTATTACATCGAGTGTCTCAAAAGAGAACTTATTACAATAAATATGGCTTAAGGCCATCTAATAACGATAGCAGCGGAAGGCTTGGAAGATAAGTGAGCCCATCAACTCCAACGGCATCACAGAGTATAGAACCACCACCTAAAAATTCCTTAATCGTCATCTAAAAAGTCTACAACATTAACGTTGAAGCCCGAAACAGGTCAGCACATGGAATATGCTAGCGAAGTAACACATAGAGAGTGATGGAATGAAGCAGCTATACTATATGCATATTTGGCTGGTGGAAAGGTCTATGGTTACAGCCCATACCTGGTGGTAAAAGCCGTCTTGGGTATATCCTGTTCCCGAATCTTCAATTGGTGGTATCCTGATCACAGATCGATCTTGGAAAATACCTTAGCTCCTTGCAATCGATCAAACAAATCATTGATCATCGGTAGTGGGTACTTGTTCTTGATGGTTACTTCATTCAATCCTCGATAATCAACAACCATCCTTAACAATCCATCCTTCTTTTCCACTAGCAGTACTGGCGATCCCCATGGTGAAGAACTTGGGCGAATGTATCCTTTATCCAATAACTCCTTAATTTGCTTCTTAATCTCCACCAAATCCTTTGCGAGCATCCTATATGGTCTCTTTGATATTGGCCCTGTGCCTGGCAAAAGCTCAATCAAAAACTCAATATCTCTATCCAGCGGCATGCCTGGCAATTCTTCTGGAAAAACATCGGGGAAATCCTTCACTACTGGTACTTCCTCCTGCACAACTCCTGTTAAACAATTTGCTTGAGTCCTCTTTGGCACATGTCGGGATACATACTTGATCCTTCTCCCTTCTGGGGTGGTAAGCAAAATTGACTTACTGGCACATTCAATATTCCCTTCATACTTTGATAACCAATCCATGCCTAATATCACATCCAATCCTTGAGATTCCAACACTATTAGGTTTGATGGAAATATGTAGTTACCAATCCTTAATGGTAATCGATCACACCATAGACTAGCCATATATTCTGCTCCGGGTGAGGTTACTAACATGGGTGACCTAAGGGCTTGGGTTGGCAGTTTATACTTATCCACAAATCCCCTTGATATGTATGAATGCGATGCACTAGTATCGAAAAGAACAAGTGCAGTAAATGACTTAACCAAAAACTTACCGATTACTGCATCCGGATGCTCTTCAACCTCTTCCACGTTAACGTGGTTCACCTATCCCCTATTGAAAGGGTTCGGCTTCTTCCCAGATCTTCCATTGCCATTTCCATTCTGGGATTCAGGACATTCATTGGCATAATGTCCGGTCTTCTGGCACTTAAAGCAAGTGACTTGGCTCAGGTCTCTCTTGGCTGGGGTCGATGGGTTGGGGCGGTTCTGGCTGTTGCTTCCTCCATTCCCATTACCATTCTTGGTGCCGTTGTGGTTGTGCGAGCTACCTTCTCCATGGGTATGCTGAAAATGTCCTCCCGGCCTAGGGGTAAAACATGGCTTCTGCTGAGCTCCTGAATTGTGCTTCCCTTGTACATACTTCCTCTTGCGATTCTCAATCTGATGCTGCTTCCCTTCAATCATAAGAGCACAATCTACCAACTGCTGGTAGTTGTTGAAGGTTGCTACCATCAACTGCATGCTCAACTCATCATTCAGTCCTTCCAGAAACTTCTCCTGCTTTGCTGCATCCGTAGCAACGTCATCTGGGGCGTAACATGCTAATTTACTAAAGTCCTCCACATACTAGCCAACTGTCCGTCCTCCTTGGCGCAAGTTACGAAACTCTTGCTTCTTTATGGCCATAGCTCCTGCTGAAACATGGGCAGTTCGAAAAGCCTGCTGAAACTGGTCCCATGTGACAGTGTCGACAGGGAAAGTGGCTGTGAAATTCTCCCACCATGATGCTGCGGGCCCTTCAAGATGATGTGCGGCAAACTTCACCTTTTCCGCATCCGTACATCCTGTTGTGGTCAACTCTCTAGCTGTCTTGCGGAGCCAATCATCTGCTACTATCGGCTTGGTGCTACTGGCAAACACCGGCGAATTCAGCCTAAGAAAATGGGCTAAGTGATCAACAGGTGGTGGTGGTGGTGGGTTGTTGTTGTTGTTCCCTTGATTCTGATTCTGGACTAGCAACTGCATCAATGTGTTCTGCTGCTGGATCAATAGGGTGAGCTCCGGTGGGAAGGTAAATCTGGGGTCATGTCTCGGAGCTTCTGAGGGTTTAGAAAAGATGAGATTTAAGAATAGAGGGGGTCTATAGACAAACACTACCCATATGCACATGAGGCAAAACAAACAATTCACTTCATTCAAACAATCAAACAAGGGCATACAAACGATCTAACTATCGAAAAAGTGATCAGACTACTATATTTACATGGTGGACTACTACTACTGATGAGGTGGTCTACTAGAAATATTCTTCGGTTGCAGACTCCATGATATCTGCTCCAGCTTCATCAACATAGTCATCATCGCTATCATCTGTATCCGAGTCGGTGTCATCGATGATGATGTAATCGTCCGGGCGAATCTCCTTGGGTTCCTCGTCTTCTTCTACCGGTGTAGGGCCTCCCATGAGTATTCCGATCTTCTTGATCAGATAGTCATTTTTCTCCACTAATACTTCAATTTCCTCTTCGTAATCTTCACGTGTAGCCTTGAGTTCTTCCTCCAGTTCCTTGATTCTTGTCTTTGCCTTCTTCAGATCTATCATGTCGACGCACATCTGGTTCTCCTGACATCGAATGTGCTGGTTTAACTCTTGGATAAAAGCTGCAACTGATCTATCCTTCCTGGTGCTGATCATCTCCCAATGCTCATCTCGGCGCCCACAAATCTGGTAGATAGTATCCTTCAGATCATGGCGGTAGACTTCTCCAATGCGTCCCATGGCGATGTGAGCTACCATGCTCTTTCCTAGACTCCAAGTTGGTGCATCAAAAGAAAACTCTATGGGCTTAGTGACTGGCATGAACATTCTTCGTGGAACTTGAACTTGAATCATCCAACGTTCCTCTTCAGGTAAAGTGGCGTTGTAGGTTCCGGTGAAGCTTGGTACTCCTATGTTCAGGTATCTAGTGACTTCCTTCAAGTGACGTCCAAAGGGTGTATCTTCATCCGGTTGAGTGAACTTGTTCCTTGCATCCGTCATCCTAAAAGAATAGAGAAGATGAGAAGTCAGAAAAGAGAAGAGAGTGAATAGTGATCTAGGTCTTTAGCTTAGTGGTCGTGTCCTACAGTCAGCGTGTGCTCTGATACCATCTTGTAGCGACCAGACCTCAAATGGTCCAATCTCTGTGCTCAGGTGTCATCCCTAGATCAGTAATGCTGACACCACATAGTACTTGAAGGATTTATAACAGAGTAGCAATCACAGACTTATTACATCGAGTGTCTCAAAAGAGAACTTATTACAATAAATATGGCTTAAGGCCATCTAATAACGATAACAGCGGAAGGCTTGGAAGATAAGTGAGTCAATCAACTCCAACGGTATCACTGAGTATAGAACCATGACCTAAAAACTCCTTAATCGTCTTCTGAAAAGTCTGCAACATTAACGTTGCAGCCCGAAACGGGTCAGCACATGGAATATGCTGGCAAAGTAACACATAGAGAGTAATGGAATGAAACATCTATACTATATGCATATTTGGCTGGTGGAAAGCTCTATGGTTACAGTTTTGCGTAAAGCCAATTCTTCCCTACTGCAAAGGAATAAATTTATTTGACTATCATGGTGGTTGTTAAAAATTGAGAATGGTTGACAGCATTCTCAATCCCAATTAAGCATCATCATTAAACAAAACCCAACAAATTAAATTTTAGAGTAACATGTTGAGATTCACATGATAATCCAGGTACTAGATACTCAAGATGTCCATAACCGGGGACACGGCTAACCATGATTAGTTTATACACTCTGCAGAGGTTTGCGCACTTTTCCCCACAAGACTCGATCTCCTCTGTTGGATTTCTCGCACTACATGTTGTTTGAGAAATGGATGACCGAGACATAGTCTTTCAGAAGCGCTAGCACCTTACGAACGGGTAGACCGTACCAACCTACATCCCCTACATCTGCTAGTCTACCACTTTAAGAGTTCGCACAACTTAGTCAACTATGCTAGAGCCCATAATAGCTTGTGGCTGCACACGGAAGTTTCTAGCATGAATAATCTCATGATCCCTTTGAGCCTAGGTGGCGGTCCATAAAGAAAAACATGCAATCACTGGAATACCCAGGTGCCTCAATCCACTCAGATGTGTATTTAAGTTGCCACCTTAGATAAGCCATTAATTAACAATCTCACATCTGTCATGGATACACTCACCCAATCCACGTCTACTAGCATAGCATGGCATAATAAGCAAACGTAGAAGTAACTCCCAAAGGTTTGATAATAACAGGTAATAGGTACTACCTCAACTACTTCCCAAACCGACAATTTAATTAGATCCTAACCATGCAATGTGTAAGGATTGATCTAATGCAATAAAACTGGGTAGAGGGAAAACATGATCAAAGTGTTACTTGCCTTGCTGATGATCCGGGAAACCTAGCGATTCGAAGTAGCAAGCGGCGCACTCCAGGTACTCTATCGCAAACAAACAATCATACAATAAGTACTCAGCTAATGCACAGGTAAAACTCAAATAAGAGATCTAACCAGAAAGTTCAACTTAAGAACTCCTGTTGGCAAAAAGAATCAAATCGAACGAAGCAACAGAAGACAAACGACAAAAGAAACAGGCTTCGTTTACTATTCTGGATCTAAGGAATTTTTTTACAGTGGCAAAAACTTGTTTAAGTTGGCTAAACGGAAAGAGGGTTTCGAGACGAAACTCCAGGCACTTGAATCGCCTGATTCCGATAAACGAGCGAAAAGTTAAACTAGAACGAAAATCGGATCAGAAATCGTGATCAGAAAATCACGGATTTAATCCGAGAAAAATAAAAACGATGAAGAGTTTAACAAACGAACGTTCGTTAACTGGATCTAAACGAAGAGTGCGTTCGTTAAAACGGACGAACAAGTGAACGCTCGCTGGTTAACCTAAACCGAAAAAAACCGATCTAAAGAAAAAAATGGAAACTAAAAAAAACAAATTAAAACCGGCGAAAACCGAACGATTTTTCTGGGAAAACCGGCGGCGGGTCAACCTCGGCGGCTCGGGCAGCGGCGGCTCCGGCGGCGTCGGCGGCGGCGGGGCGGCGTCGGGCGGCGTCGGGCACGGGGCGGCGGCGGCGGGCGCGGCGGCGGGGTCCGGCGGGGCGGCGGCGGGCGCGGCGGCGGGGTCCGGCGGGGCGGCGGCGGGCGGCGGCGCGGGGTTCGAGGCGGGGTGGGTAGGGTTTTGGCCCGGGACGGGCCGGTGGCTTATAAAGGCTGAGGCCTGGAGGAGTCCGGGCCTAGCACGGCCCGTAGGCCGGTTCAGTTTTTTTTAATAGTTACGCTCAGAAAAAAAACAAAAGGACTACTAAACGGACTCCTAAAATCCCGAAATAAAATTTCCCCGGCTTCTAAAATCAAGCCGCACATGATGAACATTTATTTGGGGCCTAAATGCAATTTTTTAAAACACGCATTTTTCCTAAATTCAAATAAAATTGCAAATAAAACCAAAATAAATCTTATTTGATTTTTTATTAAATCCTCAATATTTCTTTATTTTGGGAAAGTCATTTATTCCCTCTCTCATAATTTTTGTAATAGAAATAATTGAAGATAAAATAAATCAAATCAAATGATCCTATTTTCAAAATTCGAGACATCTCAAATATGAAAATAACGAAATCCCCAACCTCTCCGAGGGTCCTTGAGTTGCGTAAAATTGCTAGGATCAACCTAAAATGCAATAAATATGATATGCAATGATGATCTAGTGTATAACATTCCAAATTGAAATTTTGGGATGTTACAAACCTACCCCCCTTAAGATGAATCTCGCCCTTGAGATTCGGGTTGGCTAGAAAATAGGTGAGGGTGGTCCTTCAGCAAATCTTCCTCTCGCTCCGAGGTGGCTTCATCCTCCCTGTGGTGGCTCCACTGAACATTGCAAAACTTGATAACCTTACTACGGGTGACTCGACTGGCATACTCTAGAATCTTAACTGGTTTCTCCTCATAGGTCACATCACTGTCCAACTGGATTGCTTCCAGCGACACTGTATCTCTCAGCGGTATATCGGCCATCTCTGCGTGGCACTTCTTCAACTGGGAAACGTGGAACACGTCGTGAACTCCTGACAATCCTTTGGGCAAGTCCAACTTATAGGCTACTTCTCCCATACGTTCCAAAACTTTGTATGGGCCTACAAAATGTGGCGCTAATTTTCCCTTAACTCCAAAGCGCTTAACTCCTCGAAGTGGTGATACTCAAAGATAGACTCGGTTTCTGACTTCGTAAACTGTCTCCTTGCGTTTAGAATCTGCGTAGCTCTTCTGCCTGGATTGGGCTACCTTGAGCCTATCGCGAATCAATTTCACTTTATGTTCAGACTCCTTTATCAGATCCGGTCCAAACAACTGGCGGTCTCCAACTTCATCCCATGACAATGGGGTCCTGCCCCTCCTTCCGTATAAGGCTTCGAAAGGGGCCATCTTCAAACTGGATTGATAGTTGTTGTTGTAAGAGAACTCTGCATATGGCAAATTCTCGTCCCAACTAGATCTGTAATCTAGTGCACAAGCTCTTAGCATATCCTCCAAAATCTGATTTACTCTCTCAGTCTGTCCATCTGTTTGCGGGTGGAAAGTTGTGCTAAACTCCAGCCTGGTTCCCAAAGTTTCATGCAACTGATTCCAGAACTTTGAGGTAAATTGGGTTCCTCTATCTGATACTATACTCCTAGGAACTCCATGCAGACAAACGATTCTGGTCATATATATCTTTGCCAACTTTGCACTGGTATAGGTAGTCTTCACGGGAATGAAATGAGCTACCTTTGTCAAACGGTCGACTACAACCCAAATCGAGTCATAGCCTGAACGTGTTCTGGGCAATCCTGTGATAAAATCCATGCCTAACTTATCCCACTTCCATTCGGGTATCGGCAATGGCTGTAGCAATCCGGCTGGCTTCTGATGCTCTGCCTTTACTCTCTGACATACATCACAAACTTCTACATATTCCACAATATCCTTCTTCATTCCTGTCCACCAGAAAATATCCTTCAAATCCAAATACATCTTGGTATTTCCGGGGTGAATCGAATACGATGAATCATGGGCCTCTTGTAAAATTAACTTCCTGATCTCCGAATCATTTGGTACATAGACACGGTCTTCAAACCATAAGATATCGTGCTCGTCCTCACGAAATCCCTTAGCTTTTCCTTTGCTCATTTTCTCCTTAATAGAAGCAATCTCCTTGTCAGCCTTTTGAGCTTCTCTGATCTTATCCATCAAAGTAGACTGAATCTCCAATGCTGCTACATAGCCTCTCGGGACTATTTCCAAATGTAGCTCTCGAAGATTTTTGGCTAACTCCCTTGGTAAATCTCCCGTCATTAGGGTGTTGACATGGCTCTTACGGCTTAACGCGTCAGCTACTACATTAGCCTTTCCAGGGTGATAATGCAATGTCATATCATAATCCTCGATGAGCTCCAACCATCTCCTTTGTCTGAGATTCAACTCCTTCTGTGTGAAAATATATTTCAAGCTCTTGTGATCCGTATACACCTCGCAATGGTTTCCAATGAGAAAATGTCTCCAAGTCTTCAATGCATGCACTACGGCTGCTAACTCCAAATCATGCATAGCATAATTCAACTCATGGGGCTTAAGCTTTCGTGAGGCATATGAAACAACTCTTCCTTCCTGCATAAGCACTGCTCCAAGTCCTTGACGTGAAGCGTCACAATACACCTCATAATCGTTGGTCTGATCCGGTAAAATCAACACTGGTGAGGTAACCAAACGTTTCTTCAACTCCTGAAAACTAGCCTCACATTCCTCAGTCCATATGAACTTGGTATCCTTCTTCAACAACTCCGTCATAGGTTTCACAATCTTTGAGAAATTCTCAATGAACCTCCGGTAGTATCCTGCGAGTCCAAGAAAACTCCGGATCTCTCCAAATGTGGTTGGCGCTTCCCACTTGGTCAAGGTATCAACTTTAGTGGGACCTACTGCTATACCTTCTCCGGATATAACGTGTCCGAGAAATCCAACTTCTTTCAACCAAAACTCACATTTGCTAAACTTGGCATATAACTGATGTTCTCTGAGCTTACCAAGTACCAAATGCAAATGCTCCTTATGCTCCTCTTCATTCTTCGAGTAAACCAGGATATCATCAATGAACACTACGACGAACTTATCCAAGAACACCATAAACACTATGTTCATCATGTTCATAAAATATGCAGGTGCGTTAGTCAGACCAAATGACATAACGGTATACTCGTACATCCCATACCTGGTGGTAAAAGCCGTCTTGGGTATATCCTGTTCCCGACTCTTCAATTGGTGGTATCCTGATCACAGATCGATCTTGGAAAATACCTTAGCTCCTTGCAATCAATCAAACAGATCATTGATCATCGGTAGTGGGTACTTGTCCTTGATGGTTACTTCTTTCAATCCTCGATAATCAACAAACATCCTTAACGATCCATCCTTCTTTTCCACTAGCAGTACTGGCGATCCCCAAGGTGAAGAACTTGAGTGAATGTATCCTTTATCCAGTAACTCCTTAATTTTATTCTTAATCTCCACCAAATCCTTTGCGGGCATCCTATATGGTCTCTTTGATATTGGCCCTGTGCCTAGCAAAAGCTCAATCAAAAACTCAATATCTCTATCCGGCGGCATGCCTGGCAATTCTTCTGGAAAAACATCGGGGAAATCCTTCACTACTGGTACTTCCTCCTGCACAACTCCTGTTAAACAATTTGCTTGAGTCCTCTTTGGCACATGTCGGGATACATATTTGATCCTTCTCCCTTCTGGGGTGGTAAGCAAAATTGACTTACTGGCACATTCAATATTCCCTTCATACTTTGACAACCAATCCATGCCTAATATCACATCCAATCCTTGAGATTCCAACACTATTAGGTCTGATGGAAATATGTAGTTACCAATCCTTAATGGTAACCGATCACACCATAGACTAGCCATACATTCTGCTCTGGGCGAGGTTACTAACATTGGTGACCTAAGGGCTTGGGTTGGCAGTTTATACTTATCCACAAATCCCCTTGATATGTATGAATGCGATGCACCAGTATCGAAAAGAACAAGTGCAGTAAATGACTTAACCAAAAACTTACCGATTACTGCATCCGGCTGCTCTTCAACCTCTTCCACATTAACGTGGTTCACCTGTCCCCTATTGAAAGGGTTCGGCTTCTTCCCAGAGCTTCCATTGCCATTTCCATTCTGGGATTCAGGACATTCATTGGCATAATGTCCGGTCTTCTGGAAATTAAAGCAAGTGACTTGGCTCAGGTCTCTCTTGGCTGGGGTCGATGGGTTGGGGCGGTTCTGGCCGTTGATTCCTCCATTCCCATTACCATTCTTGGTGCTGTTGTGGTTTTGCGAGCTACATCCTCCATGGGTATGCTGAAAATGTCCTCCCAGCCTAGGGGTAAAACGTGGCTTCTGCTGAGCTCTTGAATTGTGCTTCCCTTGTCCATACTTCCTCTTGCAATTCTCAATTTGCTGCTGCTTCCCTTCAATCATGAGAGCACGATCTACCAACTGCTGGTAGTTGTTGAAGGTTGCTACCATCAACTGCATGCTCAACTCATCATTCAGTCCTTCCAGAAACTTCTCCTGCTTTGCTGCATCTGTAGCAACGTCATCTGGGGCATAACGTGCTAATTTACTAAAGTCCTCCACATACTAGCCAACTGTCCGTCCTCCTTGGCGCAAGTTGCGAAACTCTCGCTTCTTTATGGCCATAGCTCCTGCTGAAACATGGGCAGTTCGAAAAGCCTGCTGAAATTGGTCCCATGTGACAGTGTCGACAGGGAAAGTGGCTGTGAAATTCTCCCACCATGATGCTGCGGGTCCTTCAAGCTGATGTGCGGCAAACTTCACCTTTTCCGCATCCGTACATCCTGTTGTGGTCAACTCTCTAGCTGTCTTGCGGAGCCAATCATCTGCTACTATCGGCTTGGTGCTACTGGCAAACACCGGCGAATTCAGCCTAAGAAAACGGGCTAAGTGATCCACAGGTGGTGGTGGTGGTGGGTTGTTGTTGTTGTTCCCTTGATTCTGATTCTGGACTAGCAACTGCATCAATGTGTTCTGCTGCTGGATCAACAGGGTGAGCTCCGGTGGGAAGGTAAATCTGGGGTCATGTCTCGGAGCTTCTGAGGGTTTAGAAAAGATGAGATTTAAGAATAGAGGGGGTCTATAGACAAACACTACCCATATGCACATGAGGCAAAACAAACAATTCACTTCATTCAAACAATCAAACTAGGGCATACAAATGATCTAACTATCGAAAAAGTGATCAGACTACTATATTTACATGGTGGACTACTACTACTGATGAGGTGGTCTACTAGAAATATTCTTCGGTTGCAGACTCCATGATATCTGCTCCAGCTTCATCAACATAGTCATCATCGCTATCATCTGTATCCGAGTCGGTGTCGTCGATGATGATGTAATCGTCCGGGCGAATCTCCTTGGGTTCCTCGTCTTCTTCTACCGGTGTAGGACCTCCCATGAATATTCCGATCTTCTTGATCAGATCGTCATTTTTCTCCACTAATACTTCAATTTCCTCTTCGTAATCTTCACGTGTAGCCTTGAGTTCTTCCTCCAGTTCCTTGATTCTTGTCTTTGCCTTCTTCAGATCTATCATGTCGACGCACATCTGGTTCTCCTGACATCGAATGTGCTGGTTTAACTCTTGGATAAAAGCTGCAACTGATCTATCCTTCCTGGTGCTGATCATCTCCCAATGCTCATCTCGGCGCCCACAAATCTGGTAGATAGTATCCTTCAGATCATGGCGGTAGACTTCTCCAATGCGTCCCATGGCGATGTGAGCTACCATGCTCTTTCCTAGACTCCAAGTTGGTGCATCAAAAGAAAACTCTATGGGCTTAGTGACTGGCATGAACATTCTTCGTGGAACTTGAACTTGAATCATCCAACGTTCCTCTTCAGGTAAAGTGGCGTTGTAGGTTCCGGTGAAGCTTGGTACTCCTATGTTCAGGTATCTAGTGACTTCCTTCAAGTGACGTCCAAAGGGTGTATCTTCATCCGGTTGAGTGAACTTGTTCCTTGCATCCGTCATCCTAAAAGAATAGAGAAGATGAGAAGTCAGAAAAGAGAAGAGAGTGAATAGTGATCTAGGTCTTTAGCTTAGTGGTCGTGTCCTACAGTCAGCGTGTGCTCTGATACCATCTTGTAGCGACCAGACCTCAAATGGTCCAATCTCTGTGCTCAGGTGTCATCCCTGGATCAGTAATGCTGACACCACATAGTACTTGAAGGATTTATAACAGAGTAGCAATCACACACTTATTACATCGAGTGTCTCAAAAGAGAACTTATTACAATAAATATGGCTTAAGGCCATCTAATAACGATAACAGCGGAAGGCTTGGAAGATAAGTGAGTCCATCAACTCCAACGACATCACTGAGTATAGAACCACGACCTAAAAACTCCTTAATCGTCTTCTGAAAAGTCTGCAACATTAACGTTGCAGCCCGAAACGGGTCAGCACATGGAATATGCTGGCAAAGTAACACATAGAGAGTAATGGAATGAAACATCTATATTATATGCATATTTGGCTGGTGGAAAGCTCTATGGTTACAGTTTTGCGTAAAGCCAATTTTTCCCTACTGCAAAGGAATAAAATAGCAAATAAAACCAAAATAAATCTTATTTGATTTTTTATTAAATCCTCAATATTTCTTTATTTTGGGAAAGTCATTTTATTCCCTCTCTCATAATTTTTGTAATAGTAATAATTGAAGATAAAATAAATAAAATCAAATGATCCTATTTTAAAAATTTGAGACATCTCAAATATGAAAATAACGAAATCCCCAACTCTCTCCGAGGGTCCTTGAGTTGCGTAAAATTTCTAGGATCAACCTAAAATGCAATAAATATGATATCCAATGATGATCTGGTGTATAACATTCCAAATTGAAAATTTGGGATGTTACAAATAGATATCAATGTGAGTGAGTAGGGATTGCCATGCAACGGATGCACTAGAGCTATAAGTATATGAAAGCTCAAAAAGGAACTAAGTGGGTGTGCATCCAACTTGCTTGCTCATGAAGACCTAGGGCAATTTGAGGAAGCCCATCATTCGAATATACAAGCCAAGTTCTATAATGAAAGATTCCCACTAGTATATGAAAGTGACAACATAGGAGACTCTCTATCATAAAGATCATGGTGCTACTTTGAAGCACAAGTGTGGAAAAAGGATAGTAGCATTGTCCCTTTTATTTTTTTATTTTTTATTTTTATTTGGCCTTTCTTTTCTTTTTTTATTTGGCCTTTCTCTTTTTTGGGACAATGCTCTATTGAATGATGATCATCACACTTTTATTTACTTACAACTCAAGAATTACAACTCGATACTTAGAACAAGATATGACCCTATATGAATGCCTCCGGCGGTGTACCAGGATGTGCAATGATGCATGAGTGACATGTATGAAAGAATTATGAACGGTGGCTTTGCCACAAATACGATGTCAACTACATGATCATGCAAAGCAATATGACAATGATGAAGCGTGTCATAATAAATGGAATGGTGGAAAGTTGCATGGCAATATATCTCGGAATGGCTATGGAAATGCCATAATAGGTAGGTATGGTGGCTGTTTTGAGGAAGGTATATGGTGGGTTTATGGTACCGGCGAAAGGTGCGCGGTACTAGTGAGGCTAGCAAAGGTGGAAGGGTGAGAGTGTGTATAATCCATGGACTCAACATTAGTCATAAAGAACTCATATACTTATTGCAAAAATCTACAAGTTATCAAAGCAAAGTATTACGCGCATGCTCCTAGGGGGATAGATTGGTAGGAAAAGACCATCGCTCGTCCCCGACCGCCACTCATAAGGAAGACAATAAATAAATAAATCATGCTTCGACTTCATCACATAACGGTTCACCATACGTGCATGCTACGGGAATCACAAACTTCAACACAAGTATTTCTCAAATTCACAACTACTCAACTAGCATGACTCTAATATTACCATCCTCATATCTCAAAACAATCATCAAGTATCAAACTTCTCTTAGTATTCAACACACTCATGAGAGAATTTTATTATTCTTGAATACCTAGCATATTAGGATTTTAAGAAAATTACCATGCTATTAAGACTCTCAAAATAATATAAGTGAAGCATGAGAGTTCATCTATTTCTTCAAAATAAAACTACCACCATGCTCTAAAAGATATAAGTGAAGCACTAGAGCAAATGACAAACTACTCCGAAAGATATAAGTGAAGATCAATGAGTAGTCCAATAATTATGCAACTATGTGAAGACTCTCTAACATTTAATAATTTCAGATCTTGGTATTTTATTCAAACAGCAAGAAAAGCAAAATAAAATGACATCTAAAAATAGCAAACATCATGTGAAGAAGCAAAAACTTAGGATCAATCGAAACTAACCGATAATTGTTGAAGAAGAAAGGTGGGATGCCAACCGGGCATCCCCAAGCTTAGACGCTTGAGACTTCTTGAAATATTATCTTGGGGTGCCTTGGGCATCCCCAAGCTTGAGCTTTTGTGTCTCCTTAATTCCTCTCATATCACGGTCTCCCTAAATCTCAAAAGCTTCATCGACACAAAACTCAACAAGGACTCGTGAGATAAGTTAGTATAAACCATTGCAAAAACCTTATCATACTCTACTATAGCAAATTACTAAAATTATTATTCAACATTGCATACTAAATGCATCTGCATATTTAATAGTCCTATCCTCAAATAGAATCATTAAAGAAGCAAACATATGCAAACAATGCATACATAACAGCAATCTGCCTAAACAGGATAGTCTGTAAAGAATACTGCAACATCCATACTTCCCTAGCTCCCAAAATTATGAAAGAAAATTCCCACTGTAGTAAATTTATCAGAGCTTAATATTCAAAAGATTTCAACATTTTATCACATTCTTACTTTTCTAGGGAATTATTGCAACAGCGGTAAACTTTCTGTTTTCAAACAGAAACATGTATACTTGTAACATAGGCATAGTAAAGGCTATCAATGCAACTTTTATTGAAATAAAAGATGCAAAACATTATGCTAAATAACATCAAGCAAATCCTAACAAAATAAATTGACGCTCCAAGCAAAACACATATCATGTGGCGAATAAAAATATAGCTCCAAGTAAAGTTACCGATGAACGAAGACGAAAGAGGGGATGCCTTCCGGGGCATCCCCAAGCTCAGGCTCTTGGCTATCCTTGAATATTACCTTGGGGTGCCTTGGGAATCCCAAAGATTAGGCTCTTTCCACTCCTTATTCCATAGTCCACCGAATCCTTACCCAAAACTTGAAAACTTCACAACACAAAACTTAACAGAAAACTCGTAAGCTCCGTTAGTATAAGAAAACAAAAGACCACTTCAAGGTACTGTAATGAACTCATTCTTTATTTATATTGGTGTTAAACCTACTGTATTCCAACTTCTCTATGGTTTATAAACTATTTTACTAGCCATAGATCCATCAAAATAAGTAAACAACACATGAAAAACAAAATCTGTCAAAAACAGAACAGTCTGTAGTAATCTGGATCAAACGTATACTTATGGAACTCATAAAATTCTCAAATAAATTTCTGGACCTGAGTAATTTATCTATTAATCATATTCAAAAAGATTAACTAAATTGCACTCTCCATATAAAAATGGCAGCAATTCTTCCCAAAGGTTCTGTTTTTGACAGCATGATCAACAAGACTTTCCCCAAGTCTTCCCAAAGGTTCTACTTGGCACAAACACTAATTAAAATCATAAAACTACATCTAAACAGAGGCTAGACGAATTATTTATTACTAAACAGGAACAAAAAGCAAGGAACAAAAATAAAGTTGGGTTGCCTCCCAACAAGCGCTATCTTTTAACGCCCCTAGCTAGGCATGATGGTTTCAATGATGCTCACATAAAAGATAAGAATTGTAACATAAAGAGAGCATCATGAAGAATATGACTAGCACATTTAAGTCTAACGTACTTCCTATTCATAGGGATTTTGTGAGCAAACAACTTGTGGGAACAAGAATCAACTTGCATAGGATGGTAAGACAAGCATAACTTCAAAACTTTAAGCACATAGAGAGGAAACTTGATATTATTGCAATTCCTACAAGCATATATTCCTCCCTCATAATAATTTTCAGTAGCATCTTGAACGAATTCAACAATATAATCAGCACCTAAAGCATTCTTTTCATGATCCATAAGCATAGAAAATTTATTACTCTCCACATAAGCAAAATTCTTCTTATTCGGAATAGTGGAAGTATCATAGGAAACTTGAATACTATAAATTGTTTCCACATTAAAAGAGTAATGTTCAGAGAAGGGGTAATCATAACCATGACAAGGTTTATAAATATAATCACTACTTTTTATAGCATAAGTATCATCACAATAGTCATCATAAGTAGGAGGCATGCTATCATCATTATAAACTTGCATATCAAAACTCGGGAGACTAAAAATATCATCTTCATTAATCATAGCTTCCCCAAGCTTGGGAAAAATGTTAATTGCAGCAAATATATTCTCAAAAACATCATCTTCATCAAACATAGCATCCCCAAGCTTGGGCCTTGTCATATTGTAGGCATAATCACTCTCATCATTAATAGTATGGATAGCACCAATAGTATAGCAATTATCATATTCTTCCAAGAAAGTGCCAAAAAGATTTTCAAGATCATAAGAAGTATCATTACCTTCCATAATTATATTTTCATGAGGCACAATAGTAATAGGGGCAACATTATTTGGGAGAGACATCTTTTTACCTCTCTTACTTTTTCTTTTCTTCTTATTCACCACATCATTTGTGGGTTCAATCCTCTTTTTGGAGCTCCTTATTAATGAGATTGGTTGAATAGAAGGCTCCTCCTCGTTACCTGATTCATCATAAGAAATAATAGGAGGATATTGGAAAGTCTCTTCCCTTTCATTAGTATTCTCTTCATCTCCTATTTGTTTTCTTCTCTTTATGTAATTGGCAATATAAGGATTTTCAATGCAATTCACCGCACAGTACATATAAATCTTCTCTAGATCAAAACCAAGAAGTTTATCGAGATTAAATTTTGGAATACCCTCAGTTATATGTTTCATTTCTTCATAACCCAAGAGCAAACTAAGTTCATTATGATGTGCAAGGGAAATCAAGTCATCACAATTTTTGGACACGATACGGTCATGAAACAATTTGCATTTGATATTTAAATGACCATGTTCATTGCAAAGTTCGCAAGTATGGGTAAGATATCTTAAATTTTCAGCACATTCATCTAGCTCCTCTTGCAACAATTTGGTTTCTAAGTACTTATGCCTCTTGCAATATCTATCTTCCCTATTTGCTGTGTACTTGCAAACCCAGTCTACTCCACAAAAATTGACATGTTTATAGGAGGTATTTTCATCATAACTAGTGCAATCATCATTAGCATCATGGATATTCAAAGAGTTCATACTAACAACATTGCAATCATGTTCATCATTCAAATATTTAGTGCTAAACATTTTATAGATTTCTTCTTCTAGCACTTGAGCACAATTATCCTTTCCATCATACTCACGAAAGATATTAAAAAGGTGAAGCGTATGAGACAAACTCAATTCCATTTTTTATAGTTTTCTTTTATAAACTAAACTAGTTATAAAACAAGAAACTAAAAGACTCAATTGCAAGATCCAAAGATATACCTTCAAGCACTCACCTCCCCGGCAATGGCGCCAGAAAAGAGCTTGATGTCTACTACACAATCTTCTTCTTGTAGACGTTGTTGGGCCTCCAAGTGCAGAGGTTTGTAGGACAGTAGAAAATTTCCCTCAAGTGGATGACCTAAGGTTTATCAATCCGTAGGAGGCGTAGGATGAAGATGGTCTCTCTCAAGCAACCCTGCAACCAAATAACAAAGAGTCTCTTGTGTCCCCAACACACTCAATACAATGGTAAATTGTATAGGTGCACTAGTTCGGCGAAGAGATGGTGATACAAGTGGTATATGGATAGTAGATAAAGGTATTTGTAATCTGAAAATATAAAAACAGCAAGGTAGCAAGTGATAAAAGTGAGCGTAAATGGTATTGCAATGCTAGGAAACAAGGCCTAGGGTTCATACTTTCACTAGTGTAAGTCCTCTCAACAATACTAACATAATTGGATCATAAAGCTATCCCTCAACATGCAACAAAGAGTCACTCCAAAGTCACTAATAGCGGAGAACGAACGAAGAGATTATGGTAGGGTACGAAACCACCTCAAAGTTATTCTTTCCAATCAATCCGTTGGGCTATTCCTATAGGTGTCACAAACAGCCCTAGAGTTCATACTAGAATAACACCTTAAGACACAAATCAATCAAAACCCTAATGTCACCTAGATACTCCAATGTCACCTCAAGTATCTGTGGGTATGATTATAAGATATGCATCACCCAATCTCAGACTCATCTATTCAACCAACACAAAGGAACTCAAAGAGTGCCCCAAAGTTCTACCGGAGAATCACGACAAAAACGTGTGCCAACCCCTATGCATAGGTTCATGGGAGGAACCCGCAAGTTGATCACCAAAACATACATCAAGTGAATCACGTGATATCCCATTGTCACCACAGATATCCACGGCAAGACATACATCAAGTGTTCTCAAATCTTTAAAGACTCAATCCGATAAGATTACTTTAAAGGGGAAACTCAATTCATTACAACAGAGAAGAGGGGGAGGAGAAACATAAGATCCAACTATAATAGCAAAGCTCGCGATACATCAAGATCGTGCCAAATCAAGAATACGAGAGAGAGAGAGAGAGAGAGAGAGAGAGAGAGAGAGATCAAACACATAGCTATGGGTACATACCCTCAGCCCCGAGGGAGAACTACTCCCTTCTCGTCATGGAGAGCACCGGGATGATGAAGATGGCCACCGGAGAAGGATTCCCCCCATCCGGCAGGGTGCCGGAATGGGTCTAGATTGGTTTTTGGTGGCTACGGAGGCTTCTGGCGGCGGAACTCCCGATCTAATCTCTGTTCTGGAAGTTTTAGGGTACGACGATATATATGGGTGCAAGGAGTACGTCAGGGGAGCCACGAGGGCCCCACGAGGCAGGGGGCGCGCCCTAGGGGGGTGCCCCCACCCTCGTGAGCACCTCCCGTATCTCCTGAAGTGGAGTCCAAGTCTATCCGGTGGCTTTCGTTCCAAAAATAACTTCTCCAGTTGATTTCGTTCCATTTCAACTCCGTTTGATATTCCTTTTCTTCGAAACACTGAAATAGGCATAAAACAGCAAATCTGGGGTGGGCCTCCGGTTAATAGGTTAGTCCCAAAAGTAATATGAAAGTGGAAAATAAAGCCCAATATTCTCCAAAATAGTAGATAATATAGCATGGAGCAATAAAAAATTATAGATACATTGGAGACGTATCACCGTGTTATGGGTATGCTTAAGCCCCTAGCGTATTGGCCGTCCCAGCGTGTACGGGTGCTAGATGTCATGAATGAACATATATATAAAAAGGAAGAATGCAATAATAGTCCTGATGCTATGCATTGTTTATTAAAAAAGGTGCATTAAAGCAGAATGATACAAGTAGTGCGATAAACAAAAAGTAGGACTGTTTGACATGTCCCTTCCAAGGGCAAGCTAAGGAATAGTATTAAAGCAAATATTTCACTCGTTATCGTAATCCACCTGGGAGTTCCGTGGTGTGACGTAGCTTTCTGCCTCCTTGGTTGCTGCATCATGTGTTCGTCAATCATGCTGCCGGACAGGGTTTCCAGAGATTAAAGTCCTGAAAGAGAAAAATAACAAAGCGGAAGCCCCTAGTGCGGTTTAAGCCGCGTCTTGGGGCTTGCCGTAGTTGTGCCCCCTCCCCACCTATGCCCATGGTATTTTTAATGCGTAATTATGTACGTGTGGCACGAATTTCGCCGTTTGGCTGGGACCGGGGTGGGGGCCGCATTGCTATGCGATCTCAAAACGTGCCAGGCGGTCTAGTTGCCGATTACTCTGGGCGCGCTTGAAGGTGTCCGGGTCCTTGACCGCCGAACTAGTGGATTGCCTTAAAAGGCTGGTTTCCGCTTCTGCTGCGAGGGCCGCAGTGTGCTCCTCCGTGCAGAGAGAGCGCTCTATGTTTCCATTGATTGTGATGACCCCCCGAGGTCCTGGCATCTTGAGCTTGAGATACGCATAATGCGGTACCGCATTGAATCTTGCAAATGCGGTTCACCCGAGCAGTGCATGGTAGCCACTACGGAACGGGACTATGTCGAAGATTAACTCTTCGCTTCGGAAGTTATCTGGGGATCCGAAGACCACTTCTAGTGTGACTGAGCCTGTGCAATGGGCCTCTACACCTGGTATGACGCCTTTAAAGGTCGTTTTTGTGGGTTTGATCCTTGAGAGGTCTATACCCATTTTGCGCACTGTGTCCTGATAAAGCAGGTTCAGGCTACTGCCACCATCCATGAGGACTCGAGTGAGGTGAAATCCGTCAATGATTGGGTCTAGGACCACTGCGGCGAATCCGCCATGACGGATACTAGTGGGGTGGTCCCTGCGATCAAAGGTGATCGGACAGGAGGACCATGGGTTGAACTTTGGGGCGACTGGCTCCAACACATATACGTCCCTGAGCGCACGCTTCCGCTCCCTCTTGGGGATGTGGGTTGCATATATTATGTTCACCGTCCGCACTTGTGGGGGGAACCTCTTCTGTCCTCCGGTGTTCGGCTGCCGGGTCTCCTCCTCGTCATTGCTATGCGACCCCTTATCTTTGTTTTCGGCATTTAACTTGCCGGCTTGCTTGAACACCCAACAATCCCTGTTGGTGTGGTTGGCTGGCTTGCCGGGGGTGCCGTGTATTTGGCACGAGTGATCGAGTATACGGTCCAAACTGGACGGGCCCGGAGTGCTTCTTTTGAATGGCTTTTTCCGCTGACCGGGTTTAGAGCCTTTGAATCCGGCATTGACTGTCGTATCCTCGGTATTGTCGCTGTTAATGCGGCGCTTATGCTTGTTGCGACGTGACCTGCCATTGCCATCCTTGGTATCCAAAGTACCATGGTTCTTTGATATGTTATTACTGCAAGCCAGCCAGCTGTCTTCTCCCACACAAAAGCGGGTCATGAGTGTCATGAGGGCTGCCATAGATTTCTGCTTTTCCTGACCAAGGTGCCGGGCTAGCCACTCGTTGCGGATGTTGTGCTTGAAAGCTTCTAAGGCCTCTGCATCCGGACAGTCGATGATTTGATTTTTCTTTGTTAGGAACCATGTCCAGAATTTCCTGGCTGATTCTTCTGGTTGCTGTATTATGTGGCTCAAGTCATCGGCATCTGGTGGTCGCACATAAGTGCCCTAAAAGTTGTCGAGGAATGCGGCTTCCAGATCTTCCCAATAGCCAATGGACTCTGCTGGCAAGCTGTTGAGCCAATGCCGAGCTGGTCCTTTGAGTTTTAGTGGGAGGTATTTGATGGCATGTAGGTCATCAACGCGGGCCATGTGGATGTGCAGGAGGAAATCCTCGATCCATACCGCAGGATCTGTTGTGCCGTCGTATGATTCAATATTTATGGGTTTGAAACCCTCTAGGATTTGATGATCCATTACTTTGTCTGTGAAACATAAGGGGTGTGCGGCGCCTCTGTACTGGGCTATATCGCGTCGCAGCTCAAATGAGTCTTGCCCGATGTGTTGGGCCTAGCCGGACTTACTTTTACTGTATCCGGCGTGACGATTATCGTCTCGTAGAGTGGCGTGCCCTCGTGATCCGTAGATCGATCTTGCGTGTTTTTCTTTGTCCTCCAATACATCTCGCAGGTCTGGCGTATTTCCACATGCCTTTTTATTTGAATGGCGCCGGGGTGCGGGCTGAGCTTTTGGCTGGAATGCCTCTCTGTCGCGGCCACGAGGTGGCCCATCAGCCGCGTCATACACCGGGGATGTAGGTTTCGGTGCTTCTTCCTCTAGTCGGGGTAGCAACCTGCACTTTGGGTAACTCTTGGGGGGTGTTCGAGTTTATATTCCTCGGCCTCCAGGACTTCAGTCCATCTGTCAGCTAGCAAATCCTGATCAGCTTGAAGCTGCTGCTGCTTTCCTCGTCTTTGGAGGGAGGCATGTAATTATCATCCTCTGCATCTCCATCGGCCGCTCTCTCAGGAGGGCTGGTCTCTCCATCCTTCTGCTCTAAATCTTGCTGGAGGAGATTGTTGTTGTCTTCGGCACTGTCCGGAGTGCTATTGTCTCCGGTGCCGGTATCACCACTTTTGCCTTGGCGGGACTTAGAGTGGCGCCGCTGACGCCGACGCTTGGGTCGCTTCTTGGAGGGGTCATCCTCCGCTGTCCCGTTGCCATTGCTTTCTTTGGGTGTGTCCACCATGTATATGTCATATGATGAGGTGGTTGTCCAGTGCCCTGTGGGCAGTGGTTCATCCTCGCCTCCCGCATCATCGTACATACCATCGATGTCTTCGGAGTCGAACTCGAGCATGTCGGTTAAATCGTCAACAATGGCTACTAAGTGGGTGATGGGTGGGCGGCGAATTTCTTCGTCATTCGCATCCCAATCTTGCCAGAGATAGTTCGGCCAGGACTCTCCTGACAAGGAGAGAGACCTTAATGAGTTCAGTATGTCGCCAAAGGGAGAGTGCTGAAAAATATCCGCGGAGGTAAACTCCATGATCGGCGCCCAATCAGATTCGACAGGAACGGGCGCAGGCGGTTCGGAGTCCGTGACCGGAGAAGGATCCGGCAGTTTGGCAACACGGCTCTCGTGAAGGGTAAGGTCAATATTTGGCTCGATCGCCCCAGAGGATGCAGCCTCTGTGGTGGGGTCTATCCGCCCGTCCATGGATGGCGCAACTGGCTCCGAATTGAGGGTCGGAGCGGCTGCCGGTGCAATTTCTTGAACACTGTCCAATGGTAGAGCTAGATCGTACTCATCGAGACCGCGTGGCGCACAAGGCAGGGGCTCGAATCCGTCGAAGATCAAGTCTCCGCGGATATCGGCCGTGCAGTTTAAACTTCCAAACCTGACCTGGTGGCCAGGGGCGTAACTTTCGATCTGCTCCAGATGGCCAAGCGAGTTGGCCCGCAGTGCGAAGCCGCCGAACACAAAGATCTATCCGGGGAGAAAATTCTCACCATGGACTGCATCGCTATCGATGATCGTAGGAGCCATCGAGCCTAATGGCAACGACACAGAGGAACTCTCAATGAAAGCACCAATGTCGGTGTCAAAACCGGCGGATCTCGGGTAGGGGTCCCGAACTGCGCGTTTAAGGCGGATGGTAACAGGAGGCAGGGAACACGATGTCTTACCCAGGTTCGGGCCCTCTTGATGGAGGTAAAACCCTACGTCCTGCTTGATTTATTCTTGACGATATGAGTATTACAAGAGTTGATCTACCACGAGATCAGAGAGGCTAAACCCTAGAAGCTAGCCTATGGTATGATTGTCTGTTGTCCTACGGACTAAAACTCTCCGATTTATATAGACACCGGAGGGGGCTAGGGTTACACAAGGTCGGTTACAAAGGAGGAGATATACATATCCGTTGTCACATCCCTGGTCCTGTTATGCACTAAGCTAGACCTCATGTGTGCATCATGTCTATATTTTCGAAACTTGAACTGAGGAATTTTTGGAAGCCTCAAAAACTTAAATAAAAGAGGGGCAAAGAACCCTGGAAAATGCATTCAATGTTTTCAAAATGGCCTTAAATAATGTTGGTTATATTTTGGCAAGGGTTTTGCACCAAACCAAAAATAATGAACATTTTGAGGAATATTTTGAGCACTGAATTTAAATCATTACTTTATTTGCATTTGGAACTATATTCATAACTTATATAGAATATATTTCCAAATACCCTGAAACATTTTTATGTGCTTTTGGAAAAGTCCATTAAGCAGCATAAATATTTTCAGAGGAGTTTTTGGCATTGTTTGAATTATTTTTAAAATTCAAAACAGTGGCAAAACAGATTAAATAAAATAAAACAGAACAGAAAAAAATATAACACAGAGCACTTACCTGGCGCCACTTACCTGGCCCAGCTCCATCTGGCCGGCCCAGCCCACCATTTCCCCCCCCTGTCGCCTTCCTCCTCGCGCCAGTAGGCGCAGGCGTGTGGCCGGAGCGCGCGGGCACACGCCCAGGCCACCTCCTGCCTCTCTGCCTGTTTCCCCGTCGCCCTGAGGATGCCACGCACCCCCTGGACCGTTCTCACTCTCCCCTATTCCTTCTTCTCTCTTCTCTGGCTCTCTCACTCGCGCGACCGAGGACCGCCGTCGCCACCGCTCGTCGCAGTCGTAGCCACCACTGTCGTTCCACCCCACCAGAGTGACCAAAGGCTCCGCCTCGACGCCCCCGACCTCTCCATGGAGCTACGCAACGCCGGGAGCGCTGCATCGCCGCCCACGCCGTCTTCCCCATCTCTGGCCGCCCGAGATCGCCGTCGTTGATTCGTCGTCACCAAGCCATCCCCGAACCCACTAGTCTGCTCTGCGAGTTCACCGTGAGCACCGGAATCTTTCCCCTCTCTCCCCTGCCTCGTTTGCACCGCGTAGCTATCAAATCCGCCGGAGCCGCGAGCTTACCACCGCCGGCGATGTCGCCGTCGCCGCGCTAGTCGCTGGAGCTCGTGTCCGAGCACTCCATCATGCTCAGCACGCTCCCAGTAGCACATATCACCCCACCACCGTCCTCCCCGTGCACCCTAACGCAATCCCGTGCACAACCGAACTCCGGCCACCGCCTTTGAGCTCGTGGCCGTCCACTCCGGCCACCCCCGGCCCGGCTACTGCCACCAGCCGACGCGCTGCAACACCAGCTACCCGTAGAGATCAACCGCGGCTCAAACCGCTGTCTGTACGCGAAACCCGAGCAACTCCGGCGTGTTGCCACCCCGGGTTTGGTCGCCGCCGGCTGAACTCCGGTGACGCCGACGTGGCACACTTACTTAGTCACTAATGACCCTGCTAACAGCCCTATCTCTCACTGACATATGGGCCCCACGCCCTTAACTAACCACGGTTAACCCCTGTTTAGTTTAAGTTAACCACAGTGGCCCCACGCGTCGGAGTTGACCTAGCTGATGTGGCCGTGGACCGGTCCCACCTGTCAGTGAGTGAAATAGCCCTGTGTCACTGACGTGTGGCCCCCACACGTCAGGTTTGACCAGCAGCAGCGTCTGCTGACCTGCTGACGTCACGGTGACGCACTGCTGACGTAGTAAATGTTTCTAGAATTTAAATAATTCTTAAATGATTTATTATTTCAGAAAATGCCCTAAACTTCAATAAATCATAGAAAATTAACCGTAACTCCAAATTAAATAATTTATATATGAAAAATTATCAGAAAAATTCAAGGAATCCATCTGTACCATTTTCATGCATGTTAGAACAACTTATAGCTGCTGTTTAGCACAAATCAATTAAATGGCATTTAAATATCCACATATGGAGTTTGAATTTGAATCTTGGATTCAAACCAACTTCATTTAATCGGGTTTTAGTTGCATTAGCTCAAAACACATTCATTTTGCCATGTCATGATCATGCATCATATTGTGCATTGCATTGATTGTGTTCCCTTCTGTGTTGCCGGTATTTGTCCCCTCTCGATAGACGTGATACCGATGATGTGATCGTTGACACTGATGAAGACTCAATGTTATCTTCAGAAGTGCCAGGCAAGCAAAACCCCCTCGTTCATTCCGATAAAATCCCACTCTCTCGCTCCTGCTCTCTTTTACTGCATTAGGACAACAACGACATATTTGGTACTTGCTGCGGTAGCTGAACCCCTTTATCCTTTGCATGACCTGTCATTGCCACAGTAAATAGATGAAACCCACTAGCATGAGTAGGAGTTGTTTGAGCCCTGTTGTGCCTACTCATTCATGTTTGTTTGTCACGCCTGCTACTGCTTAGAGTTGAGTCAGGTCTGATTCATCGGGGATGAATCAGAGGTGTGTGAACATGTCCTACGGTGTGTGAGCTAAGCGTGTGAACACGATTTGGTAAAGGTAGCGGTGAGAGGCCATGTAGGAGTACATGGTGGGTTGTCTCATTGAAGCCGTCCTCAGGAACTGAGTTCTGTGTTTGTGATCCATGATTCAGCTACTACCATACATTGGGCCCTGAAATATGACCCCGCTCGACTTCTTATTCACCCTTGTCCTTTGTCCAGGAGTTGCAAGTAGTTTCTGGTGTTTGTAGTATGCTGGAGGCCGTGGACAGCGCTGACCGTAGGGGTGGGCTGTGATGCGGTAGGTACGTGGCACGGTGTACCGGATGCCCGTTTGGTATCTCGGGAACCCTGTTCACATCGTTTGGGGCTGTGAGCGAAACTCCGGCCGGATCTCCTCATGGATGGAACCCGAATAGGCGATAAACCTGGACTAGAGACTTGAGTGTTTAGGTAGGTCGTGGTCTACACCCACGTCGGCTTTCGCTTGAAGTCTGCCGAGCACATGTCGTGTGCAGACGCTAAGTGGTGGAAACATGTATGAAGAAGTACACCCCTGCAGGGTTAACATCATCTATTCGAATAGCCGTGTCCGCGGAAAAGGACTTCTGGGTTGCTTATATCAGTTCATAGACAAGTGAAAGTGGATACTCTAAAATACGCAAGATAAGCGTGAGTGCTATGGATGGCGTTCTCGTAGGGAGACGGGAGCGGATCCATAATGGTGTATTGATATGGTGAATATGTGGACTCGTGTGCGCCACCTCAAAAGTTACATTGCAGTCGTAGTTCAGGATAGCCACCGAGTCAAAGCTGGCTTGCTGCAGTTAAACCCCACCATCCCCTTGTTGATAATGATGCATATGTAGTTAGTTCTGATGTAAGTCTTGCTGGGTACATTTGTACTCACGTTTGCCTATTTTATGTTTTTGCAGAGAGACTTCAGTCTCACTAGTAATTCCACGTGGTCTTCGACGTTTAGCTTGTTACCTCAGCTACGATCTTGTGCCCTCGGCAGGATCTGGTAGATAGTCAGGCTTTCAAGCCTTTTTCATTTATAGATGTCTGTACTCAGACATGATAGCTTCCGCTTGTGCTTTGATTTGTATGCTCTGAATGTTGGGTCGTGAGACCCCTGTTTGTAATATCTCGCTCCTCGGAGCCTATTGAATAAATACTTGAGTCGTAGAGTCATGTTGTGATGCCATGTTGTGTTTGCACATATCGAGCATATTGTGTGTATGTTATTGAAATGCTTGGTATGTGTGGGATCTGACTATCTAGTTGTTTATCTTTAGTAGCCTCTCTTACCGGGAAATGTCTCCTAGTGTTTCCACCGAGCCATGGTAGCTTGCTACTGCTCCGGAACTGTCAGGACCCCGACTCGATGTCACATCGATCTAGCCAGTAACACCTCATATCACTTTGCGGCCTCACGCACGGTATCCCCACGGGTGTCGCCTTACCTTTGCCCGGGACCGTTTGCGCCTTTTGGCTCACGTATATGATAGTGTCGCTAGCATCCATATGATAAGGAGCCCGGGCTGACATGACTAGTCGTAAACCCAAAGTGGCACAGACTTACAGGGACAGGCATCCATGACCCAGCTTCGAACGTGTCGGTCATCAGCAAGTGGGTCCGGGCTGTAGCACTGGGCTAGCAGGACTCCGGTAAACCGGGCTGTAGCGGGCTAACAGGACTCCGGTACTCAAAGCGTGACATTTCCCCGAAGGGACAGACACAGGAACGAGAAGGACACATGCCGGCCAGCCTAAGTGTTCCGGAGCAGTAGCAAGCTACCATGGCTCAGTGGAAACACTAGGAGACATTTCCCGGTAAGAGAGGCTACTAAAGATAAACAACTAGATGGTCAGATCCCACACATACCAAGCATTTTAATAACATACACACAATATGCTCGATATGTGCAAATACAACATGGCATCACAACATGTCTCTACGACTCAAGTAATTATTCATTAGGCTCCGAGGAGCGAGACATTACAAACATGGGTCTCACGACCCAACAATTAGAGCATACAAGTCAAAGCACAAGCGGAAGCTATCATGCCTGAGTACAGACATCTATAAATGAAAAAGGCTGAGAAGCCTGACTATCTATCAGATCCTGCCGAGGGCACAAGATCGTAGCTGAGGTATCAAGCTAAACGTCGAAGTCCAAGCGGAACTACTAGTGAGACTGAAGTCTCTCTGCAAAAACATAAAATAGGCAAACGTGAGTACAAATGTACCCAGCAAGACTTACGTCAGATCTATCTACATATGCATCATTATCAACAAAGGGGATGGTAGGGTTTGACTGCAGCAAGCCAGCTTTGACTCGGTGGCTATCCTGAACTACGACCGCAAGCGACTCTTTTGAGGTGGCGCACACGAGTCCACATATTCACCAATCAATACACCACTATGGATCCGCTCCCGTCTCCCTACGAGAACGCCATCCATAGCACTCACGCTTATCTTGCGTATTTTAGAGTATCCACTTTCACTTGTCTATGAACTGATATAAGGGGTCCACGTTTCCATATCCGAGGAATCCGGCTATTCGAATAGATGATGATAACCCTGCAGGGGTGTACTTCTTCACACACGCTCCCGCCACTTACCGCCCTGTACACGTCACGTACCTCGGCAACCTTCAAGCGGAAGCCGGGCGAGGGAGTCGGCCACGACCTGACTAACCGAACAAGTCTCTAGTCCAGGTTTATCGCCTATTCGGGTTCCATCCGCAAGGAGATCCGGCCGGGGTGTCGCTCACGGCCCCAAACGATGTGTGCAGGGTTCCCAAGCCCACCAACCGGGTGCCACTTGGTACACCGTGCCACGGTGCCTAGTCTGTCCCAAGCCCACCTGTACCGGGTGCCACTTGGTAGACTACTAACACTACCTACAAACACCAGAAACTAGTTGCAACTCCTGGACAGAGATCATGTTGATTAATAAGTCGAGAGGGGCACTTAAGCATTCCAATGTGTGGTAGTAGCTAGTCATGGATCACAAACACAGAACTCAGTTCCTAAGGACGGCTGCAATGAGACAACCCACCATGTACTCCTACATGGCCTCTCACCGCTACCTTTACCAAAACGTGTTCACACACTTAGCTCACACACATGGGGACATGTTCACACGCCTCTGATTCATCCCCGATGAATCAGACCTGACTCAACTCTAAGCAGTAGCAGGCATGACAAACAAGCATGTATGAGTAGGCACATTAGGGCTCAAACAACTCCTACTCATGCTAGTGGGTTTCATCTATTTACTGTGGAATGACAGGTCATGCAAAGGATAAAGGGGTTCAGCTACCGCAGCAAGTAACAGATGAATCGATGTTGTCCTAATGCAGTAAAAGAGAGCAGGAGCGAGAGAGTAGGATTGTATCGGAATGAACAAGGGGGTTTTGCTTGCCTGGCACTTCTGAAGATAACATTGAGTCTTCATCAGTGTCAACGATCACGTCATCGGTATCACGTCTATCGAGAGGGGACAAATACCGGCAACACAGAAAGGAACACAATCAATGCAATGCACAATATGATGCATGATCATGACATGGCAAAATGAATGTGTTTTGGGCTAATGCAACTAGCAACAGATTAAATGAAGTTGGTTTGAATACAAGATTCAAATTCAAACTCCATATGTGATTATTTAAATGCCCTTTATATGATTTGTGCTAAACAGCACCTATAAGTTGTTCTAACATGCATGAAAATGGCACAGATGGATTCCTTGAATTTTTCTGATAATTTTTCATATATAAATTATTTAATTTGGAGTTACGGTTGAATTTCTATGATTTATTGAAGTTTTAGCTATTTTCTGGAATTTCCTGATTATTTTTAAATCCAGAAAATACTTATTGCGTCAGCCCCACGTCACAGTGACGTCAGCAGGGTCAACTGGGCTGGCTCGGGTCAAACCTGACGTGTGGGGTCCACACGTCAGTGACAGGGGGGTTAACTGGGGTTAATTTAATTTAATTAAAAGGTTAGGGGGGTCGGGCCCACTGGTCAGTGTCAGGATTAATTAACAGAGTTGATTAAATTTAAACTAATCCTAAACTAGAATTAGTCAGGGCCGGGCCCACATGTCATTGACCCAGGGGAGGTCAAACCCCCTGGTCAACCGGGGCTAATGCGCCGGCGTTTAGCCGCCGGCGACAGCAAACGCGGCGGAGGGGCTCGGGATCGCCGCTCCGGCGACCATTCGGGCGGCGGAGACCACCCACGCGAAGCCCAGACTCGCGCGCGTCTGGTAGTGCAAGTGGGAGGAGCTGGAGTGGCCGGAGCTGCCGGCGGCGAGCTCTTTTGCGGCGGCCGGAGCTCGGGCGGGGTCGGGGTTGCGTTACAGAGCACGGGAGGGGGCGTTGTGGGTGTCTACGGTTTCATGCAATCGTGCTGATCACGATGGTGGGCTCGGGAACGAGCTGCGGTGGCTGTGGCCACGGCCATGCCATGGCCGGCGGCGAGAAGCTCTCGGCTGCAGCGGGAGTTGGGGCTAGGGGGCGAGAACGGAGGGGGCGAGCACAGGAGAGGCAGCGGAGGCTCACAGCGGATCCATTCGAGGCGGAGACGAGGCCGGGGATGGTCCGGAGCCGGCGAATCGAACGGCGGCGAGTTCCGGTGGCCGAGGAGGGGAACGGCGTCGTGGGCGGCGATGCAGGGCTCCCGGCGTCACGTGAGTTGGTGGGGACGAAGAGGAAGGCGCGGCGGTTCCTCTGGAAGCATCGCCGAGGCGAGGGGTGGACACTGGCCGCGGTGGAGCTCGTCGGTGCTCTCGGGTGCTCGTGGTCGATCGTGAGAGAGAGAGAGCAGAGGAGATAGGGACGGAGGGAGAGATACGGGAGAGTGAGAGAGTTCGTGGGGGCCGCGTGGCGTCTCCAGGGAGTAGTGGAGGCAAGCAGGGAGGCAGGAGGTGGCCGAAGCAGGGAGGAGGTGGCCGGGGCGCGTGGCCGCGCGCGCCGGGCGCGTGCCCGTCCTCCTGGCAGGGGAGGAAGGCGACAGGGGAGGGAGGCGGCGGTGGGCTGGGCCAGCGGGAGGAGCTGGCCAGCTGGGCCGGCTACAGGTAAGTGGCCCAGGTAGTCTCTCTCTCTCTCTTTCTTTTTTTTAATTCTGTTTTCTATTTTGCAGGTTTGTTTTGAATTTGGTTTTGAAACCAATTCAATTTATTTTGCTTCTGACAATATTTTTAGGAGCTAAAGGAATTAAAACAATGCTCCACAAAAATATTTCAGAATTATTGGACCTATAATTATTTAACAGTAGATATAAGTCCAATTCAAATAGCTATGATTTAAATTCAAAGTCCCAAAAATAAATCCTTAAAAATGTTCAATATTTTGGTTGGGACCAGAACCCTTACCAAAAATTATCAAACATTTAAGAAGAGCCATTTGGAGCAATGAATAAGATTTCTAGGGTTTTTGCCCCTCTTTTATTTAGGGTTTTGAGGCTTCCAATATTCCTCAATTCAAGTTTTCAAAAATATAGACATGATGCACACATGAAGCTAACCTAGAGCAAAGCCTGAAGCTAGGGATGTGACAGGAACACTTAGGCTGGCCGGCATGTGTCCTTCTTCGTTCCTGTGTCTGTCCCTTCGGGGAAATGTCACGCGATGGATACCGGAGTCCTGTTAGCCCGCTACAGCCCGGTTCACCGGAGTCCTGCTAGCCCAGTGCTACAGCCTGGATTCACTCGCTGATGACCGACACGTTCGATGCTGGGTCATGGATGCCTGTCCCTGTAAGTCTGTGCCACTTTGGGTTTACGACTAGCCATGTCAGCCCGGGCTCCTTATCATATGGATGCTAGCGACACTATCATATACGTGTGCCAAAAGGCGCAAATGGTCACGGGCAAAGGTAAGGCGACACCCGTGGGAATACCGTGCGTGAGGCCACAAAGTGATATGAGGTGTTACATGCTAGATCGATGTGGCATTGAGTCGGGGTCCTGACAGCGTTGGTATCAGAGCTTGACTGCCTGTAGGATTACCAAGCCAAACTGGTCGATGTTGAGTCTAGAAATTCTTTAGTTATATGTAGGGGAATTGATTGTGGGATGGAACGTAAGGCTCTTTTTACTCCTTATACCTCATGGCCTTCTGATCTGAGTCATCATCTTTTCTTCTACGGGGATTAAGAGCTAGGCTATCTCTTCTTTCTATCAGGATCACGTGTTACTAGTCCGTGGACTTATAAGATTGTTGGATTTAAGTCTCAGTTCAGTTCCTACTACTTCCGTATGTTAATTGTTGATCTCGAAACCTTGATATTGTGCTTCTGAGTGGTTATGCTACCATTTTTGTGAATGTCCCAAATCTTTTCTGAGCATTTACAGCCGTTATGCTGTCCGAGTCATCCCAGGTTCCTAAGTAGTCTGATGCAATTACAAATCCTTTCTTCCCGTTTCAATGTTCCCATGGGCCAGATTAACCACACTAATCAGTAAGTTGAGGTACTCCGTTACCTTGACATATATGTTGGAGATATTATTATGACCCTAGGTGTCTTAGGGGATCATCTAGTAATTAGCCATGATTTGTGTTCCCAGTGTGATGATTCTGGCCATCATTCTCGAAAGCATCCCGTGATGCTACTTAGTAATAGGTATTCTGTTCCTGGGTTCTTGAACCCGAGATTCACTCTACCTACTTCATGTTGATAGTAATTGCTAGTGCCTTTAGGATATTAGTAACTTTGCGATAGTCCTCGAGGTTCGTGGTACATCCTTCTTCCAAATACCATGAACTACTTATGGCAGAAGTTCCTCGTTGAACTGTAATATCACAACAGGATTATTTTTGATGAGTTCTCCATGATATATTGTGGCTCTGCCAGTTCTACCTTTCTGCATGGGTTATCCGGAAGAAATATGTTGAACTTCGTTCGACATGCTAATCCATGCATCCACAACTCAGAAAATTATATGTTCCTTTGAGTTGTCCCTCTTTAGTTGCCTACTGACCTTCGTCTATCAATTGATAGTCAAAAGTATGCATGCATTCGTTTATCAACGCCTATTACTCATGTGGTCCGTCAAGCCATTCTGTCCTGAATGACTTGGAGAAACAAACTCCAGTACCTCATCCATATCTAGGATTGGGTCAAAGTAGTTGTATTCCGCAGATCAAATGCCAATCCAGCTTTTGGTTCTGTTCTACCTTGGAGTTTTACCCCCTTTATGTCAGGATTTTCATGAGGATTGCACCGGCTCTTGAGAATTCTTGATGTAGTGATACTTCTCGCCATCATTATTCATCCCTCGGTTCCGTGTTGTCACAACCGGAATGTCGACAAGTGAATTGTGATGTGTGAAATCAATACTCCTAGCAACCTTGTTGCTTGGTAGATAAATGGACAATAACCTCATTCTTAACGTGTTTGTTCTTGAATCATCATTCTAAGATTTATCGTGCTACCTTGTCCATCTTTTCGGTGCACCCTTAGATTGATGAGTTAGGATCTTGTCAAGTCCTCACTCATTTGATCATATCGTCTTGCCCTCAAAAGCGAGATTGTTCTCGAGCTTAGTAACATACCGGTGGTTCATGATTTTCTGAATATCTTCTCGGAAGTATCACCAGGTCGTCACCTGACCGTTATGTTGAGCTCGTGATCAAGTTGGGTTCTTGTGAACCACCTTCTCTCCAAGAATCGGTGTTAGATATCCCTGAGCTAGTTGGTTAAGCTAGACAGCAACTTGGAGAGTCGGAGGATAAAAGCCTGTCTGACTTAGTTCAGGTTAAGGGATATCTTTCTGTGTGTGTGTGTTGAAGAAAGATGATATCTTCATTAATTGGTCCTTGTGATCAGTTGTTGGACCTATTGTCTTACCCCATCTTTGATTTGAGTATGGGCTATCATCTAATCAGACCAGAACCAACGATACTCGTAATGTTGTCTTACTCGTGGTTGATCCCTCGAGCATACACCATTATATCTTTTGGGTCTGACCAATGCTATCACTTGTTCTCTTAACTATGGAATTCCTTTTAAAAGGAAACCCAGATGAATTGTTGTTGAGCCCATTGACAACATCCTTATCTCCTCCATGATTTTGTTGGACATTAAGCTAGTGTTGGAAACTTTTGAAAGCATTTTCTTCATGCTAGCTCATGAAGTATTTGTTTGATGAAAGGAGTGACTTCCTCTTATACACGTGCATTTGGTGAAAGTTGCCGCTGTGAATTTGAGAAAGCTAGTTTTGCTTCCTCTGGAATCATCCCAAGTCAGTCATGCATACGTGCGAAGTATTCTGTGGTCTGGAGATTTGCAACCTCCATTCTATATGTATATCCTAGCACACCAAGCCACTGATTGAGTTGTTCAAAGATAAAGGAGTCTGTCCAAGGTGAACTCTTTGGACTTCCACGCGTGGAGACTTCGATGTCATTAATGATGGTTCCCCCACCTGAACTCGGTAGTGTTTTATTATAAGACTACCACGTGGTCATGTTTGTCTGGGACAGTGTGTTCACATGTTTGTAGCAGAACCAGCTCATGTTTTGGAGCTTGCTATCGTAGTTCATCTCCCGAGAATCCCGCAACGTCATCTCGTCGATTTGTGTTGCAAACTTTCATTTTATTCCTAGACTCGATGGGTCTGGAATATTCTGACACCAACCAGATCTGAATCTCAGGCAGATATGATGGTTGGAACATTTCCCCAAGAACTATAATATTGGTCCTCGATAACTGGTAAGGTGGATGTCGTGGCCAGCACCACCCAGCCGAAAGACCTATTATTGTAGTATCTTGATTGAAGAAGTTGGCCACCTCCCCATAGGGATTTCGTAGGGTTTACTCCCTAGTTGCCCCTATGGATTTCTGAGATCCCGAAGTCCGACCTCTTACTTGATGTTCTAGATATCAAACCATATCTATGAATGGGTTACACTAGCACATCAAGGAGAACATTAGAAGCGGAGTGCTAAATGTCTCTCAGTCGATCATCCAGATTTTATTTCCTTGGCCCCGCCAAGGGTGAAATCTGAGAAGGTGTTATCTTCCTTTGCATCTGCATCATCCATCATCATTCATCATGGTAGCAAGTTGTGTTGCCAGGATCCTTGACACGGATATTGGTAGAATCTTGATGATTGTGGAAATGCTCAAGTTCTTGAGAGCACGCACAAGTGCTACGTGTTATCATCGGCACTAGCTGGGTTTGCTCTCAGTTCCCTCGGCAATGCTATGATCTATTCAACAGTGAATTCACTCTCTATTGTTGGGTTCTTCCCCAGTTACCAGAATCATTCCCAACATTTGCATTTTGTTCCCAGCTTGCACCGCCAATGTGTCATTCTACCATGGGTCTCTCCCATTTCCGGTGATAAGCAAAAATCATCCATTGCGTTGTCTTCAACAAGGTAATCCACATCATCCAAGTCCGAGTATGCCATTCTACCGACCCCCTCCTAACGATCGTTGTGAATTGCCTTAGGCTGGTATGAAGAGTTTCAATGATCTTTGAATCAAAAGTAATTCTTTTTGCCACTTAAGGGGATATTTCTATGAGTCACCTTCCCTAAGGTGCCTCGTTGTGGCTCCATGGCAACTCAACTCCTCGCTACGTGACAATCGTTTACCACATTCTTGAGTCTGGAATTGTTGTCTACCTAGTGAACCTCGTCACCTGCTCCACTCCATCCCTCTAGAGGTATGCTTCGTCTCTCAGCTCGAGAGATGTTGCTATGTCACATTCCGGGAGTTAATCCTGAGTTGTTCGACCTTCGAGAAGACCGATCCTTCTAGAGTTTTCCTTTCCTCTTCTTGTCATGATTAGCTGGAGTTCTCAGAGCAAGACGACAAGACAAAGATGGTGTTCAAATCAACGTTCATTTGAAGTGCAACCTGGATCGTGAAGATTATACTAGTCTGCGTTACCCTTCACCTTACCCTACGCTTGAATCTCGAGACAAGATTCTTGTTTAGTGGGGGTGAGTTGTCACATCCCTGGTCCTGTTATGCACTAAGCTAGACCTCATGTGTGCATCATGTCTATATTTTCGAAACTTGAACTGAGGAATTTTTGGAAGCCTCAAAAACTTAAATAAAAGAGGGGAAAAGAACCCTGGAAAATGCATTCAATGTTTTCAAAATGGCCTTAAATAATGTTGGTTATATTTTGGCAAGGGTTTTGCACCAAACCAAAAATAATGAACATTTTGAGGAATATTTTGAGCACTGAATTTAAATCATTACTTTATTTGCATTTGGAACTATATTCATAACTTATATAGAATATATTTCCAAATACCCTGAAACATTTTTATGTGCTTTTGGAAAAGTCCATTAAGCAGCATAAATATTTTCAGAGGAGTTTTTGGCATTGTTTGAATTATTTTCAAAATTCAAAACAGTGGCAAAACAGATTAAATAAAATAAAACAGAACAGAAAAAAATATAACACAGAGCACTTACCTGGCGCCACTTACCTGGCCCAGCTCCATCTGGCCGGCCCAGCCCACCATTCCCCCCCCCTGTCGCCTTCCTCCTTGCGCCAGTAGGCGCAGGCGCGTGGCCGGAGCGCACGGGCACATGCCCAGGCCACCTCCTGCCTCTCTGCCTGTTTCCCCGTCGCCTTGAGGATGCCACGCACCCCCTGGACCGCTCTCACTCTCCCCTATTCCTTCTTCTCTCTTCTCTGGCTCTCTCACTCGCGCGACCGAGGACTGCCGTCGCCGCCGCTTGTCGCAGTCGTAGCCACCACCGTCGTTCCACCCCACCAGAGTGACCAAAGGCTCCGCCTCGACGCCCCCGACCTCTCCATGGAGCTACGCAACGCCGGGAGCGCTGCATCGCCGCCCACGCCGTCTTCCCCATCTCCGGCCGCCCGAGATCGCCGTCGTTGATTCGTCGTCACCAAGCCATCCCCGAGCCCACTAGTCTGCTCTGCGAGTTCACCGTGAGCACCGGAATCTTTCCCCTCTCTCCCCTGCCTCGTTTGCACCGCGTAGCTATCAAATCCGCCGGAGCCGCGAGCTTACCACCGCCGGCGATGTCGCCGCCGCCGCGCTAGTCGCTGGAGCTCGTGTCCGAGCACTCCATCGTGCTCAGCACGCTCCCAGTAGCACATATCACCCCACCACCGTCCTCCCCGTGCACCCTAACGCAATCCCGTGCACAACCGAACTCCGGCCACCGCCTTTGAGCTCGTGGCCGTCCACTCCGGCCACCCCCGGCCCGGCTACTGCCACCAGCCGACGCGCTGCAACACCAGCTACCCATAGAGATCAACCGCGGCTCAAACCGCTGTCTGTACGCGAAACCCGAGCAACTCCGGCGTGTTGCCGCCCCGGGTTTGGTCGCCGCCGGCTGAACTCCGGTGACGCCGACGTGGCGCACTTACTTAGTCACTAATGACCCTGCTAACAGCCCTATCTCTCACTGACATATGGGCCCCATGCCCTTAACTAACCACGGTTAACCCCTGTTTAGTTTAAGTTAACCATAGTGGCCCCACGCGTCGGAGTTGACCTAGCTGATGTGGCCGTTGACCGGTCCCACCTGTCAGTGAGTGAAACAGCCCTGTGTCACTGACGTGTGGCCCCCACACGTCAGGTTTGACCAGCAGCAGCGTCTGCTGACCTGCTGACGTCACGGTGACGCACTGCTGACGTAGTAAATGTTTCTGGAATTTAAATAATTCTTAAATGATTTATTATTTCAGAAAATGCCCTAAACTTCAATAAATCATAGAAAATTAACCGTAACTCCAAATTAAATAATTTATATATGAAAAATTATCAGAAAAATTCAAGGAATCCATCTGTACCATTTTCATGCATGTTAGAACAACTTATAGCTGCTGTTTAGCACAAATCAATTAAATGGCATTTAAATATCCACATATGGAGTTTGAATTTGAATCTTGGATTCAAACCAACTTCATTTAATCGGGTTTTAGTTGCATTAGCTCAAAACACATTCATTTTGCCATGTCATGATCATGCATCATATTGTGCATTGCATTGATTGTGTTCCCTTCTGTGTTGCCGGTATTTGTCCCCTCTCGATAGACGTGATACCGATGATGTGATCGTTGACACTGATGAAGACTCAATGTTATCTTCAGAAGTGCCAGGCAAGCAAAACCCCCTCGTTCATTCCGATAAAATCCCACTCTCTCGCTCCTGCTCTCTTTTACTGCATTAGGACAACAACGACATATTTGTTACTTGCTGCGGTAGCTGAACCCCTTTATCCTTTGCATGACCTGTCATTGCCACAGTAAATAGATGAAACCCACTAGCATGAGTAGGAGTTGTTTGAGCCCTGTTGTGCCTACTCATTCATGTTTGTTTGTCACGCCTGCTACTGCTTAGAGTTGAGTCAGGTCTGATTCATCGGGGATGAATCAGAGGTGTGTGAACATGTCCTACGGTGTGTGAGCTAAGCGTGTGAACACGATTTGGTAAAGGTAGCGGTGAGAGGCCATGTAGGAGTACATGGTGGGTTGTCTCATTGAAGCCGTCCTCAGGAACTGAGTTCTGTGTTTGTGATCCATGATTCAGCTACTACCATACATTGGGCCCTGAAATATGACCCCGCTCGACTTCTTATTCACCCTTGTCCTCTGTCCAGGAGTTGCAAGTAGTTTCTGGTGTTTGTAGTATGCTGGAGGCCGTGGACAGTGCTGACCGTAGGGGTGGGCTGTGATGCGGTAGGTACGTGGCACGGTGTACCGGATGCCCGTTTGGTATCTCGGGAACCCTGTTCACATCGTTTGGGGCTGTGAGCGAAACTCCGGCCGGATCTCCTCATGGATGGAACCCGAATAGGCGATAAACCTGGACTAGAGACTTGAGTGTTTAGGTAGGTCGTGGTCTACACCCACGTCGGCTTTCGCTTGAAGTCTCCCGAGCACATGTCGTGTGCAGACGCTAAGTGGTGGAAACATGTATGAAGAAGTACACCCCTGCAGGGTTAACATCATCTATTCGAATAGCCGTGTCCGCGGAAAAGGACTTCTGGGTTGCTTATATCAGTTCATAGACAAGTGAAAGTGGATACTCTAAAATACGCAAGATAAGCATGAGTGCTATGGATGGCGTTCTCGTAGGGAGACGGGAGCGGATCCATAGTGGTGTATTGATATGGTGAATATGTGGACTCGTGTGCGCCACCTCAAAAGTTACATTGCAGTCGTAGTTCAGGATAGCCACCGAGTCAAAGCTGGCTTGCTGCAGTTAAACCCCACCATCCCCTTGTTGATAATGATGCATATGTAGTTAGTTCTGATGTAAGTCTTGCTGGGTACATTTGTACTCACGTTTGCCTATTTTATGTTTTTGCAGAGAGACTTCAGTCTCACTAGTAATTCCACGTGGTCTTCGACGTTTAGCTTGTTACCTCAGCTACGATCTTGTGCCCTCGGCAGGATCTGGTAGATAGTCAGGCTTTCAAGCCTTTTTCATTTATAGATGTCTGTACTCAGACATGATAGCTTCCGCTTGTGCTTTGATTTGTATGCTCTGAATGTTGGGTCGTGAGACCCCTGTTTGTAATATCTCGCTCCTCGGAGCCTATTGAATAAATACTTGAGTCGTAGAGTCATGTTGTGATGCCATGTTGTGTTTGCACATATCGAGCATATTGTGTGTATGTTATTGAAATGCTTGGTATGTGTGGGATCTGACTATCTAGTTTTTTATCTTTAGTAGCCTCTCTTACCGGGAAATGTCTCCTAGTGTTTCCACCGAGCCATGGTAGCTTGCTACTGCTCCGGAACACTTAGGCTGGCCGGCATGTGTCCTTCTTCGTTCCTGTGTCTGTCCCTTCGGGGAAATGTCACGCGATGGATACCGGAGTCCTGTTAGCCCGCTACAGTCCGGTTCACCGGAGTCCTGCTAGCCCAGTGCTACAGCCTGGATTCACTCGCTGATGACCGACACGTTCGATGCTGGGTCATGGATGCCTGTCCCTGTAAGTCTGTGCCACTTTGGGTTTACGACTAGCCATGTCAGCCCGAGCTCCTTATCATATGGATGCTAGTGACACTATCATATACGTGTGCCAAAAGGCGCAAACGGTCACGGGCAAAGGTAAGGCGACACCCGTGGGAATACCGTGCGTGAGGCCGCAAAGTGATATGAGGTGTTACATGCTAGATCGATGTGGCATTGAGTCGGGGTCCTGACATCCGTATTGCCTAGCTTGCCTTCCACGCCAAGTAGAGTCCTATCTGGACACAAGACGAAGTCTTCAATCTTGTATCTTCATAGTCCAACAGTCCAGCCAAAGGATATAATCCGGCTGTCCGGAGACCCCCTAATCCAGGACTCCCTCAGCTATGATCACCAAAAGCTATGGAAATAAAGGCAAATGGATACCAAAGCTCTGATACCACTTGTAGGATCAAAAGTATGTCTAGACGGGGGTGATTAGACTACTTGACCAAATAAAAATCTAGCCTTTTCCCAATTTTAAGTCTTGGCAGATTTTAGCAACTTAGAACAAGTCAAGCAATCAACTTACACATGCAAGTCTAAGAGTATAGCAGCGGAATGTAAAACATTGCATATGAAGGTAAAGGGAGGAGTTTGTAGGGAGCAAACACAATGTAGACACGGAGATTTTTGGCGTGGTTCCGATAGGTGGTGCTATCGTACATCCACGTTGATGGAGACGTCAACCCACGAAGGGTAACGACTGCACGAGTCCATGGAGGGATCCACCCATGAAGGGTCCACGAAGAAGCAACCTTGTCTATCCCACCATGGCCATCGCCCAAGAAGGACTTGCCTCACTAGGGTAGATCTTCACGAAGTAGGCGATCTCCTTGCCCTTACAAACTCCTTGGTTCAACTCCACAATCTTGTCGAAGGCTCCCAAGTGACACCTAACCAATCTAGGAGACACCACTCTCCAAATGGTAATAGATGGTGTGTTGATGATGAACTCATTTCTCTTGTGCTTCAAATGATAGTCTCCCCAACACTCAACTCTCTCTCATGGATTTGGATTTGGTGGAAAGATGATTTCAGTGGAAAGCAACTTGGGGAAGGCTAGAGATCAAGATTCTTGTGGTTGGAATGGAATATCTTGGTCTCAACACATGAGTAGGTGGTTCTCTCTCAGAAAATGTATGTTGGAAGTGTAGGCACGTTCTGATGGCTCTCCTTATGAATGAAGAGTGGGTGGAGGGGTATTTATAGCCTTCACACAAAATCTAACCGTTACACACAATTTACCAAACTTGGTGGGACCGAATCAGAAAACTCGGTCAGACCGATTTAGTTCAAAATGTGAATGTTAGGATTTTCGGTGGGACCAACATGTCAACTCGGTGGAACCAATTTCATTAGGGTTAGGGCATAACGTAATCTTAGTGAGATTGATTACACAAACTCGGTGGGACCGATTTTGGTAATAGGC
This sequence comes from Triticum aestivum, assembly GCF_018294505.1. Lineage (NCBI taxonomy): Eukaryota > Viridiplantae > Streptophyta > Magnoliopsida > Poales > Poaceae > Triticum > Triticum aestivum. The sequence continues at coordinate 274,782,284 of NC_057797.1, read as the reverse complement.
AAACAGAGAGTTGGTCGGGCAAACTCAGTGGGACCGAATCGCTTGTTTCGGTGAGACCAAAATGTTAAGAAAGGGAAACAGAGAGTTTGCATTGCGAACTCGGTGGGACCGATCGCTCATCTCGGTTGGACCGAAACATTACGAAGGGAAACAAAGAGTTTGCAATCCCGTCTTGGTGAGACCGAAGTGACTAGGGTTTCTGGCAGTGGCTATGTCAAATGAACTCGGTGGTGCTGGATAGATCAAAATCGGTAGGGCCGAGTTTGACTTTTGGTTTGGGACATATATGGATATGAGAAAGTGGTTGAGGGATTTTTGAGCATATCACTAAGCATTTTGAGCAAGCAAGCCATTAAGCAACACCTCATCCCCTTTTAATAGTATTGGCTTTTCCTATGGACTCAATGTGATCTTGGATCACTAAAATGAAAATGTAGAGTCTTGAGATTGAGCCAATATGTGTCCTTAGCATTTTGAGGGGTCCACATTCCTAATCCATGCCATGCCAATCATTGAACTTTCTGAAATGATCACCTTGAAATAGTATTATTTAAATGAGCTATATGCTGTTAGGAATTACCAAAACCACCCAGGGATAGTTGCACTTTCACATGCCCAGGTCAATCTTCTTCAAGCCCTTGGGTACAATGACATATTCCAAGTGCACATGGTCGATTGCATTTGATGAATCCCAAAAGATGTCTGTGCTGGTGGCAAGTTTGCCCAACATTTCTCCTGTGAGGAAAACTTTTGTGGCTAAACTCCCAGTGGTAGAGCACTATTTGGGGGATTATCTGAAGATGTTGCTTATGGATCTGAAGATGTCATGCCTGAAGATGCTATGTCTACAGATGTCGTGCCCGAGGCCTTGGCTGAGATGACCCTATCCTCCCCTGTGGTATTTTCTGCAGAACGACAGGTCAAGGAAAAGAAACAGAGAGGGAGAAAGAAGACTTTCGCTCTTTTGGTGGACACATCTGTGAGGAGGTGCACAAGAAGCGCGGCAAAACTTGATGGTTTCAAATCGGTGGTCTTTGTGTAGCTCTCTCCAGCCCACAAAAAGGCGTCCTCGGTCCAAGCCCATGGATGCCAAGGCCCAACCCACTACTTCAGATGCTCACAATGAGGAAAAGTCTGAAGATGTACCTCTACACACTCCACTCAAGGTGCTACAGGCAATTGGCATGGAGCTAGAGATCGATCCTTCTCTCCGATCCAAGGATAAGCTTATGGCTGATCCCAAGGACTCCTCCTCCTCCAGCGTTTAAATGTTGAGGATTAAAACTTTACTTAGGTGTAGCGAGCCTGTTAAATTTTCTTATTTTTATGTCGTTCTGGAATTTGTGGCGTATGTTGAAGACTGGGTGTGTTTTATTTGTTATGATCTGGGATGTATGGCATTGCATGTCATGCTATTTTTGCTACAACTCTATTTGTTTTTCTATGAATCGAATGCCCATGCGTAACTGGAAAATCCTTTGTCGGAATGTTAGAGGTTTGAATTCTGACACACGACAATGTTCTGTCAGAGAGAAAGTGATTGAAAGTTAGTGTGCAATTGTTTGCTTGCAGGAAACTAAGCTCTATGTTTGCACTCGTACTTCAATTAAGAGCATTTGCCCTGCGGGTTTCGATCAGTTCATTGAATCATCAAGAGGAGCGTCTGGAGGTATTTTAATGGTGTGGCGTTCAGATGTTTTTAAGGGTACTTTATTGGAAGTACAACCATTTGGTATTGTGATTAGTTTCACCTCCGTGCATAATAATGATCAATGGTTTTTGGTAAATGTTTATGGGCATTGCCAAGGTGAAATGAGGGACGATTTTGTCAATTGGCTTTACAATCTTCAGGTGGAACCTGAACAAAAATGGATGTTAATGGGAGACTTCAATTTTATAAGATCCATGGATAACTGAAATCTTCCTGGTGGAGATGTTAATGATATTTTCATTTTCAATGAGATCATAGGCCATTTGGGACTGCTGGAACTTCTATTGAAAGGCAGAAGATTCACCTGGTCTAACATGCAGGATATCCCTGAAGGAAATATGCCCTAGATGCAATAATAAAGTTGTTATTTATATTTCCTTATATCATGATAAATGTTTATTATTCATGCTAGAATTGTATTAACCAGAAACTTAGTACATGTGTGAATACATAGACAAACAAAGTGTCACTAGTATGCCTCTACTTGACTAGCTCGTTAATCAAAGATGGTTAGGTTTCCTAACCATAGACATGAGTTGTCATTTGATGAACGCGATCACATCATTAGATAATGATGTGATTGACTTGACCCATCCGTTAGCTTAACACTATGATCGTTTAGTTTATTGCTATTGCTTTCTTCATGACTTATATATGTTCCTATGACTATGCGATTATGCAACTCCCGAATACCGGAGGAACACTTAGTGTGCTATCAAACATCACAACGTAACTGGGTGACTATAAAGATGCTCTATAGGTGTCTCCCATGGCGTTTGTTCAGTTGGCATAGATCAAGATTAGGATTTTCACTCCGATTGTCATAATGCTTCCGCTTACGATCTACGAGGGTACGTGGACAATAGTCGTTCCCCCTCGTTGCTATGCATCACCTAGATGGATCTTGCGTGTGCGTTTTTTTTTAAATTACTGTGTTCCCCAACAATGGCATCCGAGCCAGGTCTATGCGTAGATGTTATAAGCACAAGTAGAAGACAAAGGATTTGTGGGCGTGGGTATATACATATTGCTTGCCGTCACTAGTTGATTCTTGATTCAGCGGTATTGTTGGATGAAGTGGCTCAGACCGACATTACGCGTACGCTTACGCGAGACTGGTTCTACCGACGTGCGTCGCACACAGGTGGCTAGTGGGTGTCTGTTTCTCCAACTTTAGTTGAATCGGATTCAATGAACAATGTTCTTTCTGAAGGTCAAAAAGCAATCACTATATCACATTGTGGTTTTTGATGCATAGGTAAGAACGGTTCTTGCTAAGCCCGTAGCAGCCACATAAAACTTGCAACAACAAAGTAGAGGACGTCTAACTTGTTTTTGGAGGGCATGTTATGATGTGATATGGTCAAGACGTGATTATATAAATTGTGGTATGAGATGATCATGTTTTGTAACACAATTATCGGCAACTAGCATGAGCCATATGGTTGTCACTTTATTGTATGAAATGCAATCGCCATGTAATTGCTTTACTTTATCACTAAGCGGTAGCGATAGTCGTAGAAGCAATAGTTGGCGAGACGACAATGATGCTACGATGGAGATCAAGGTGTCAAGCTAGTGACGATGGTGATCATGACGGTGCTTTGGAGATGGATATCAAAGGCACAAGATGATGATGGCCATATCATATCACTTATATTGATTGCATGTGATATTTATCCTTTATGCATCTTATTTTGCTTAGTATGGCAGTAGCATTATAAGATGATCTCTCACTAAATTTCAAGGTATAAGTGTTCTCCCTGAGTATGCACCATTGCTACAGTTCGTCGTGCCGAGACACCACATGATGATTGGGTGTGATAAGCTCTACGTTCACATACAACGGGCACAAGCAGAATACTCAGGTTAAACTTGACGAGCCTAGCATATGCAGATATGGCCTCGGAACACTGAGACCGAAAGGTCGAGCGTGAATCATATAGTAGATATGATCAACATAGTGATGTTCACCATTGAAAACTATTCCATCTCACGTGATGATCAGACATGGTTTAGTTGATATGGATCACGTGATCACTTAGATGATTAGAGGGATGGCTATCTAAGTGGGTGTTCTTAAGTAATATGATTAATAGAACTTTAATTTATCATGAACTTAGTCCTAATAGTATTTGCATATCTATGTTGTAGATCAATTGCTCGCGTATAGCTTCCCCGTTTTATTTATGATATGTTCCTAGAGAAAACTATGTTGAAAGATGTTAGTAGCAATGATGCGGACTAGCTCCGTGATCTGAGGATTATCCTCATTGCTGCACAGAAGAATTATGTCCTTGATGCACCGCTAGGTGACAGACCTATTCCAGGAGAAGATGTAGACGTTATGAACTTTTGGCAAGCTCGGTATGATGACTATTTGATAGTTTACTGCGCCATGCTTTACGGCTTAGAACCGGGAATTCAAAAACGTTTTGAATGCCACAGAGCACATAAGATGTTACAAGAGCTGAAATTGGTATTTCAGACTCATGCCCGAGTCGAGAGGTATGAGACCTCTGGCAAGTACTTTGTCTACAAGATGGAGGAGAATAGCTCAACCAGTGAGCATGTGCTCAGAATGTCTGAGTACTACAATCACTTGAATAAAGTTGGAGTTAATCTTCTAGATAATATAGTGATTGAAGAGTTCTCTAGTCACTATCACCAAGTTACTGGAACTTCGTGATGAACTATAATATGTAAGGGATGACGTAAACGAATCCCGAGCTCTTCGCAATGCTGAAATCAGCGAAGGTAGAAATCAAGAAAAGCATCAAGTGTTGATGGTTGACAAGACCACTAGTTTCAAGTAAAAGGGATAGGGAAAGAAAGGGAACTTCAAGAAGAATGGCAAGCAAGTTGCCACTCCCATGAAGAAGCCCAAAGCTAGACCCAAGCCTAAAACTGAGTGCTTCTACTACAAAGGAAATGGTCACTGGAAGTGAAACTGCCCTAGATACCTGGCGGATAAGAAGGATGGCAAAGTGAACAAAGGTATATTTGATATACATGTTATTCATGTGTAATTTACTAGTGTTATAGCAACCCCTCAGTATTTGATACTGGTTTGGTTGCTAAGAGTAGTAACTCGAAACGGGAGTTGCAAAATAAATAGAGACTAGTTAAGGGCTAGGTGATGATGAGAGTTGGAAGTGATTCCAAGGTTGATAAGATCACCATCGCACACTCCCTTTTACCTTCGGGATTAGTGTTGAACCTAAACTAAATGTTATTTGGTGTTTGCGTTGAGCATAAATATGATTGGATCATGTTTATTGCAGTACGGTTATTCATTTAAGTCAAAGAATGGTTGTTGTTCTATTTACATGAATAAAACCTTCTATGGTCATACACTCAATATAAATGGTTTATTGAATCTCGATCGTAGTAATACACATATTCATAATATTGAAGCCAAAAGATGTAAAGTTAATAATGATAGTGCAACTTATATCTGGCACTACCGTTTAGGTCATATTGGTGTAAAGCGCATGAAGAAACTCCATGCTGATGGACTTTTGGAATCATTTGATGCTTGCGAACCATGCCTCATGGGCAAGATGACTAAGACTCCGTTCTTCAGAACAATGGAGCGAGCAAAAGACTTGTTGGAAATAATACATACTGATGTGTGCGGTCCAATGAGTGTTGAGGCTCGTGGTGGGTATCATTATTTTCCGACCTTCACAAATGATTTGAGCAGATATGGATATATCTACTCGATGAAACATAAGTCTGAAACATTTGAAAAGTTCAAAGAATTCCAGAGTGATGTGGAAAATCATCGTGATAGGAAAATAAAGTTTCTATGATCTGATTGCGGAAACAAATATTTGAGTTACGAGTTTGGTCTTCATTTGAAACAATGAGGAATAGTTTCGCAACTCATGCCACCTGGAACACCACAATGTAATGGTGTGTTAGAACATCATAACCGTACTTTATTAGATATGGTGCAATATATGATGTCTCTTACCGAATTACCACTATCATTTTGGGGTTATGCATTAGAGACAGCTGCATTCATGTTAATAGGGCACCGTCTAAAAATCCATTGAGACGACATTGTATGAACTGTGGTTTAGCAAGAAACCTAAGCTGTCATTTCTTAAAGTTTGGGGTTGCGATGCTTATGTGAAAAAGTTTCAACCTGATAAGCTCAAACCCAAATCGGAGAAGTGCGTTTTCATAGTATACCCAAAAGAAACTGTTGGGTATACCTTCTATCACTGATTCGAAGGCAAGATCTTTGTTGATTAAAATGGATCCTTTCTAGAGAAGGAGTTTATCTCGAAAAAAGTGAGTGGGAGGAAAGTAGAACTTGATGAGGTAATCTTACCTTCTCCCGAATTGGAAAGTAGTTCATCACATAAATCAGTTCCAGTGATGCCTACACCAGTTAATGAGGAAGTTAATGATGTTGATCATGAAACTTCGGATCATGTTACTACCGAACCTCGTAGGTCAACCGAAGTATGTTCCGCACCAGAGTGGTACCTTAATCCTGTTTTGGAGGTCATGTTACTTGACCATGACAAACCTGCGAACTATGAGGAAGCTATGATGAGCCCAGATTCCGCAAAATGGCTTGAGGCCATGAAATCTGAGATGGGATCCATATATAAAGAACAAAGTGTGGACTTTGATTGACTTTCCCGATGATCGGCGAGCCATTGAGAATAAATGGATCTTCAAGAGGAAGATGGACGCTGATAATAGTTTTAATATCTACAAAGCTCGAATTGTCACAAAAGGTTTTCGACAAGTTCAAGGTGTTGACTACGATGAGATTTTCTCACTCATATCGATGCTTAAAAGTCTGTCCGAATCATGTTAGCAGTTGCCGCATTTTATGAAATCTGGCAAATGGATATCAAACTACATTCCTTAATGGATTTATTAAAAAAAGAGTTGTATATGATGCAACAAGAAGGTTTTGTCAATCCTAAAGATGCTAACAAAGTGTGCAAGCTCTAGCGATCCATCTGTGGACTAGTGCAAGCATCTCAGAGTTGGAATATGCGCTTTGATGAGTTGATCAAAGCATATAGTTTTATACAGACTTTTGGAGAAGCCTGTATTTACAAGAAAGTGAGTGGGAGCTCTGTAACATTTCTGATATTATATGTGGATGACATATTGTTGATCAGAAATGATACTAAATTTCTGGATAGCATAAAAGGATAATTGAATAAAGAATTTTTCAATGAAATACCTCGGTGATGCTGCTTACATTTTGGGCATCAAGATCTATAGAGATAGATCAAGACGCTTGATAAATTTTTCAATAAGTACATACCTTGACATGTTTTTGAAGTAGTTCAAAATGGGATAGTCAAAGAAGGAGTTCTTGCCTGTGTTGCAAGGTGTGAAGTTGAGTAAAGACTCAAAACCCGACCATGGCAGAAAATAGAAAGAGAATGAAAAGTCATTCCCTATGCCTCAGTCATAGGTTCTATAAAGTATGTTATGCTGTGTACCAGACCTATTGTATACCTTAGCATGATTTTGGCAAGGGAGTACAATAGTGATCTAGGAGTAGATCACTGGACATCAGTCAACATTATCCTTAGAGGACTAAGGAAATATTTCTCGGTTATGGAGGTGATAAAAGAGTTCATCGTAAAGAGTTATGTCAATGCAAGCTTTTTACACCGATCTAGATGACTCTAAGTCTTGATCTAGATACATATTGAAAGTGGGAGCAATTAGCTAGAGTAGCTCCGTGCAGAGTATTGTAGACATAGAAATTTGCAAAATACATACGGATTTTAATGTTGCAGGCCCGTAGACTGAACTTCTCTCACAAGCAAAACATGATCACTCTTTGGGTGTTAATCACATAGCGATGTAAACTAAATTATTGACTCTAGTAAACCCTTTGGGTATTAGTCACATGAAGATGTGAACTAATCACATAAAGATGTAAACTAATCACATAAAGATGTGAACTATTGGTGTGAAATCACATGACGATGTGAACTAGATTATTGACTCTAGTGCAAGTGGGAGACTGAAGGAAATATGCCCTAGAGGCAATAATTTATAACCCACAAGTATAGGGGATCGCAACAGTTTTCGAGGCTAGAGTATTCAACCCAAATTTATTGATTCGACACAAGGGGAGCCAAAGAATATTCTCAAGTATTAGCAGTTGAGTTGTCAATTCAACCACACCTGGAAACTTAATATCTGCAGCAAGGTATTTAGTAGCAAAGTAATATGATAGTAGTGGTAACGATAGCAAAAGTAATATTTTTGGGTTTTGTAGTGATTGTAACAGTAGCAGCGGAAAAATAAATAAGCGAAGAACAATATAGGAAAAGCTCGTAGGCATTGGATCGGTGATGGAGAATTATGCCAGATGTGATTATTCATGCAACAGTTATAACATAGGGTGACACAGAACTAGCTCACTGTAATGTAGGCATCTATTCCGAATATAGTCATACGTGCGTATGGAAAAGAACTTGCATGACATCTTTTGTCCTACCTTCCCGTGGCAGCCGGGTCCTAATGGAAACTAAGGGATATTAAGGCCTCCTTTTAATAGAGTACCACACCAAAGCATTAACACATAGTGAATACATGAACTCCTCAAACTACAGTCATCACCGGTAAGTATCCCGATTATTGTCACTTCGGGGTTAACGGATCATAACACATAATAGGTGACTATAGACTTGCAAGATAGGATCTAGAACTCTCATATATTGATGAAAACATAATAGGTTCAGATCTGAAATCATGGCACTCGGGCCCTAGTGATAAGCATTAAGCATAGCAACATCAATCTCAGAACATAGTGGATACTAGGGATCAAACCCTAACAAAACTAATTCGGTTACATGATAAATCTCATCCAACCCATCACCGTATAGCAAGCCTACTATGGAGTTACTCATGCACGGCAGTGAGCATCATGAAATTAGTGATGGAGGAAGGTTGATGATGATGATGGTGACGGATTCCCCTCTCTGAAGCCCCGAATGGACTCTAGATCAGCCCTCTCGAGAGAGTTTAGGGCTTGGCGGCGGCTCCGTACCATAAAACGCGATGAATCCTTCTCTCTATTTTTTTCTCCCGGAAAGTGAATCTACGGAGTCAAGGTTGAGGTCGGTGGAGCGTTAGGGGGCCCACGAGGCAGGGGGCACGCCCAGGGGGTAGGGCGTGCCCCCACCCTCGTGGGCAGGGTGTGGGCCCCTTGACGTGGATCTTTCTTCCAGTATTTTTTTATATATTCCAAAATAATTCTCTGTTGATTTTTAGGTCATTCCGAGAACTTTTATTTCTGCACAAAAATAACACCATGGCAATTCTGCTGAAAACAACGTCAGTCCGGGTTAGTTCCATTCAAATCATGCAAGTTAGAGTCCAAAACAAGGGCAAAAGTGTTTGGAAAAGTAGATACGACGGAGACGTATCAACTCCCCCAAGCTTAAACCTTTGCTTGTCCTCAAGCAATTCAGTTGATAAACTGAAAGTGATAAAGAAAAACTTTTACAAACTCTGTTTGCTCTTGTTGTTGTAAATATGTAAAGCCAGCATTCAAGTTTTCAGGAAATATTATGAACTAACCATATTCACAATAACGCTTAGGTCTCATGTTTACTCATATCAATGGCATAGTCAACAAGCGAGCAATAATAATAAATCTCGGATGACAACACTTTCTCAAAACAATCATGATATGATATAACAAGATGGTATCCCGCTAGCCCTTTCTGAGACCGCAAAACATAAATGCAGAACACCTTTAAAGATCAAGGACTGACCAGACATTGTAATTCATGGTAAAAGAGATCCAATCAAGTCATACTCAATGTAAACTAACAGTAATGGATGCAAATGACAGCGGTGCTCTCCAACTGGTGCTTTTTAATAAGAGGATGATGACTCAACATAAAAGTAAATAGATAGGCCCTTCGTAGAGGGAAGCAGGGATTTGTAGAGGTGCCAGAGCTCGGTTTTGGAATAGATATGAATAATATTTTGAGCGGTATACTTTCATTGTGAACATAACAACCGAGAGATCTCGATATCTTCCATGCTACACACATTATAGGCGGTTCCTAAATAGAATGGTAAAGTTTATACTCCCCCTCCACCAACAAGCATCAATCCATGGCTTGCTTGAAACAACGAGTGCCTCCAACTAACAAGAGTCCCGGGGGAGTTTTGTTTGCAGTTATTTTGATTTGATTTGCATAAAGCATGGGACTGGGCATCCCGGTGACTAGCCATTTTCTCATGAGTGAGGAGCGAAGTCCACTCCTCTTTGAGAATAACTGCCTAGCATGGAAGATACAGACAGCCCTAGTTGATACATGACCTATTCGAGCATACAGACAGGATGTTTATTTGAAGGTTTAGAGTTTGGCACATACAAATTTACTTGGAACGGCAGGTAGATACCGTATATAGGTAGGTATGGTGGACTCATATGGAACAACTTTGGGGTTTATGGAATTGGATGCACAAGCAGTATTCCCGCTTAGTACAAGTGAAGGCTAGGAAAAGACTGGGAAGCGACCAGCTAGAGAGCGACAACAGTCATGAACATGCATTAAAATTAATCGACTCCGAATGCAAGCATGAGTAGGATATAATGCACCATGAACATAAATATCATAGAGGCTATGTTGATTTTGTTTCAACTACATGCGTGAACATGTGCCAAGTCAAGCCACTCGAATCATTCAAAAGAGGATACCATCCTATCATACCACATCACAACCATTTTAATAGCATGTTGGCACGCAAGGTAAACCATTATAAACTCCTAGGTAATTAAGCATGGCATAAGCAACTACAATCTCTAATTGTCATTGCAGACATGTTTCTTTCATAATAGGCTGAATCAGGAACAATGAACTAATCATATTTACAAAAACAAGAGAGGTCGAGTTCATACCAGCTTTTCTCATCTCAATAAGTTCATCATATAATCATCATTATTGCCTTTCACTTGCACGACCGAATAGTGTGGAAAATAATAATAGTGCATGTGCATTGGACTAAGCTGGAATCTGCAAGCATTCAATTCAAGAGAGAAGACAAGGTAATATGGGCTCTTTGTTAGATCAACAATAATGCATATGAGAGACACTCAACATTTTCATTATGGTCTTCTCCTCTCGACCCCCAAAGAACAAGAAAAGAAATAAAACTATTTACACGGGAAAGCTCCCAACAAGCAAAAGAAGAACAATAAATCTTTTTGGGTTTTCTTTTTAATTACTACTACTACAGGCATGGAAAGTAAACTAACTAAAAGCTACAACCAATTTTTTTTGTTTTTCTTAAGGTTTATCAAACACACAAGCAGAAAGCATAGAAAGGGAAATAAACTAGCATGGATATTACAATGAAAAGGTATGAGCACCGACAATTGACATGAGTGTGTGAACATGAATGTAATGTCGGTGAGAGATACGTACTCCCCCAAGCTTAGGATTTTGGCCTAAGTTGGTCTATGCCCATGGATGGCCTGGTGGATATCCGAAGTTGAAGCTGGGGTCATACTGAGATGCAGCGGCAATTGCCTGATGAGCTGCAGCTTGGAGGCGAGTTGTCTCCTGTAGCGCTCCGAGACCGATGTGCGAGGTGTCTTCCACTTATTCGCTGTTGTTGCCTTGTCATTGCTTGCGTGTCATGCATCTCATATCATGTCATCATGTGCATTGCATCATCATGTTTTCAAAACTTGCATCCGTCCGGGTTTCTCCCAGTTTCCTTCTGTTGTTCGTTCTGAGCCCAGACACACTTGCACGCGCCTGCGGCATGTCCAAAATAGTATTTTATAAGTGGCCGGAAAATTTTCTCAAAATGGGTTGAAAGTTGGCGTGTGGGTTTATTATAGTGTAGATAGACTGCCTGTCAAGTTTCATCATATTCGGAGTTCATTTGTTAGCCCAACCGTTAAACTATAGCGGCATTATAGCCGGTCTAACGTCGGACGTTTTCGGTCTCCGGAAACAGTCGTCGGGTCTCTCTCTTCTCTTCTCTCAGCCTGAGGCCTTATGTGCAGCCCACTACCACTCACCGTCAGGCCCTACCTAACCTCTCTCGTCAGCCCGCGGCCCTCCTTGCGCGCGCGTCCGAAAGCTGTCCCGGACCCGACTCGGACAGTCGTCACCGTTGTGTCCGGATCATCCCCGAACGTCTACAAAACATCACCGTTTCTTTGTTTGGACTCCCTAACCCATTCATCTCCGACCGTCCGATTTTGATCGAATGATCCAAAATACTCCTCCTATCTATATTCTGGTATTTATAGACCACCCATAACCCTAAATCCTAGGACATTTGTCCCCCTAGCCGCCGCCACCCACTCACCAGTTTCCCCTCGGGATCCATCCCCACCTATCAGCATCTAACCCTTGATCCCCTCCTCTCGATCTCGTTCGGATCGAGGCCACCACCGCCTTCGCCCGAGAGCCACCAATAGGACCCCGTCAAGCCCCCGCCTCGTCGAGTTTTCCTCGCTGCCCGGATCTTTTCCCCTACTGTCGGACCTCCTTGCAAGCGCTCGCCCGCCTCCATGCTCGTTTTGGTTCGGGAGAGGAGCTCCTGACCATGCCTCCCACGTTGCTGCCTGCTCGCCAGAGCGCCGTCGCCAGTGACCACCTTCAGCAAGACCCCCGCGCCCCTGCCTCTCTTTTTCTTCTTTGCTGAAGCCCCCTCTCTCTCTTTCCCTCATGATCTCTCTCTCTGTGTGTCTTCACAGCATCGCCAGGGATGGCCTCCCGCACATCCGCCAGGTCGACCCCTCTCGGGATTTAGCTGCTGCTCCTCCCGCCGGAGAGCACCACCAGCAGCGCCGCCAGGCCTCTGATCCATTCCTTTTTTCCTTCCCTCTGGCCTGAGCAGAGCTCCGCCTCCACTCGATCTGCTGCCCTCCGTCTATGCCTAGCCCCGCGCCCTGGGTCCTACCGGGAACCGGCTCCCCATCGTCAGGACTTCTCGGATCCGCGCCGTCGCCTCACGATGCCCCGACCTCGAGCTCTTCCCGATGCCGCCAGCTTCCTTCCGTCGAGCGCCGGGTCGAACGAGAACAGCTCCAGCCTCACCTCGCCTCCATCCGTCGCTGCCGCCTCGGCCTCGGACCTGCCGGGTCCCTCGCCCCTCGCCGCTCCCTGCTGACTTCACCGGAGCCGCGCCTCCCCTTGCCTGAGAGCGCCGACCATCTCCCTCGCTGGAGTCGCGTCCTACTTCCGGTCGAGCAGCACCTTGTCATGTGCCTCCTCTACCTCTGTTCGAGAGGAGATGATGCAGACGCGCCCGATCGCTCGCGTTGACCACGACCTGCCCTTCTCCTTTGCCTCCTGGGCCACCAGGCACCTCCCCAACCCGGCCTGCTTCGGCCTCCCTCCACCACCGGCCCGACCTGGCCCTCTGGTGTGAAGCCCAGTCTGCCTAAGATATAGCCCAGTTTCTGTTTTTTTACAGATCTGCGAATTTAGTTATCATTCCAGTAAAACAGTTTTGCAGAAAACCCCCCAAGCATCATGCATTTAATAACTGTTGAACCGTGCATCGGATTAAAACAAACTTAATATGAAAGTTGTTTAGAATTTCATCTAGTTTCATAATATGCCATTTTCATGCATGTTTAAAATGTTTAAAATGCTCTTTGTTTAAATTTGCTCCTATGCCATGTTAAAATGATTTAATTCATAACTAATTAACCGTAGCTCCATTTTAAATAAACTTTATATGTAAATGGGGTAGAATTTTGCCTAGTTTAATATGGTGGCTTTACTTTGCATGTTTAACAACCCTAAAATTGTGTTTAGGGCAGATCAGTACCAAACCTAATATATGCATATGGGGATTTACCGGAATTGTTGTTTTGTTGTTCCGGCCTCATTTAAACTTGACTAGATAGGTAGTTTTACTTTGCTTCACCCTCTTGCCATGTTTTAACAACATTTAATATTGTTGGGTACATAAACGAGATCGAACTAAATAACTTGAATGTGGTGTTTCGCCAATATGCAACGGAGTTGCATATTGAGCTCCACTTAATTTGTAGTGTTGTTTGTTGCATTTTGCCATGCCATGCCCTCTTTAAACCGGACATGCATCATACTTGTTGTGCATCATGCCATGTTGGTTGTAGTGGTTGTTTACTATGTTGTTTGCTTCTTTCCGGGTTGCCTTCTTCGGTTATTTTCGGTTCCGTTCCGAGTTTGTGAGGAACCGTTCGACTTACGTCCGTGTGTCTTCTTCGTGGACTCGTTCTTCTTCCTTGCGGGATTTCAGGCAAGATGACCATACCCTCGAAATCACTTCTATCTTTTCTTGCTAGTTGCTCGCTCTTTGCTATGCCTATGCTACGATACCTACCACTTGCTTATCATGCCTCCTATATTGTTAAGCCAAGCCTCTAACCCACCTTGTCCTAGCAAACCTGTTGTTTGGCTATGTTACCGCTTTGCTCAGCCCCTCTTATAGCGTTGTTAGTTGCAGGTGAAGATTGGAGCTTGTTCCATGGTTGGAACATGGATATTCTTGTTGGGATATCACAATATCTCTTATTTAATTAATGCATCTATATACTTGGTAAAGGGTGGAAGGCTCGGCCTTATGCCTGGTGTTTTGTTCCACTCTTGCCGCCCTAGTTTCCGTCATATCGGTGTTATGTTCCCGGATTTTGCGTTCCTTACGCGGTTGGGTTATAATGGGAACCCCTTGACAGTTCGCCTTGAATAAAACTCCTCCAGCAAGGCCCAACATTGGTTTTACCATTTGCCACCTAGCCTTTTCTTCCCTTGGAGTCGGCCGACTCAAGGGTCATCTTATTTTAACCCCCCCCGGGCCAGTGCTTCTCTAAGTGTTGGTCCAACTGAGCGATGTCCGAGGCTACCAGGGGCAACTCTGGGCTGGCTTACCCGACGTCTGGCTCATCCGGTGTGCCCTGAGAACGAGATATGTGCAGCTCCTATCGGGATTTGTCGGCACATCTGGGTGGCTTTGCTGGTCTTGTTTTACCATTGTCGAAATGTCTTGTAACCGGATTCCGAGCCTGATCGGGTCTTCCCGCTAGAAGGAATATCCTTCGTTGACCGTGAGAGCTTGTGATGGGCTAAGTTGGGACACCCCTGCAGGGTTTTGAACTTTCGAAAGTCGTGCCCTCGGTTATGGGCAGATGGGAATTTGTTAATGTCCGGTTGTAGAAAACCTGAAGTTGACCTTAATTAAAATACATCAACCGCGTGTGTAACCGTGATGGTCTCTTCCCGGCGGAGTTCGGGAAGTGAACACGGTGTTGGAGTAATGCTTGACGTAGGTTGTTCTAGGATCACTTCTTGATCATAGTTGTTCGACCGTGCTTTTGCCTTCTCTTCTCGCTCTCATTTGCGTATGTTAGCCACCAAATATGCTAGTCGGTTGCTGCAGCTCCACCTCATACCTTTTACCCTTCCTATAAGCTTAAATAGTCTTGATCACGAGGGTGTGAGATTGCTGAGTCCCCGTGACTCACAGATACTTCCAAAACCAGCTTGCAGGTGCCGTTGGACCGTGCAGTTGACACAACCAAGCTCAAGGAGGAGCTCCATGAAGATTTGTCTTTTGTGTTGTTTCGTTCTAGTTGATCAGTAGTGGAGCCCAGTTGGGACGATTGGGGATCTGTGTAGCATTTGGGGTAGTCTTCTTTTACTTTGGTTCCGTAGCCGGACCTTGATTGTATTTGTATGATGTAATGCTTAATTCATGTATTGTGTGAAGTGGCGATTGTAAGCCAACTATGTATCTTTTTCCCTTATGTATTACATGGATTGTGTGAAGATTACCTCACTTGCGACATTGCTTTCAATGTGGTTATGCCTCTAAGTCGTGCTTCGACACGTGGGAGATATAGCCGCATCGAGGGCATTACAAGTTGGTAATGAGAGCCTTCCCCGACCTAAGGAGCCCCCTGCTTGATCGAATCGGTGGCGTTATTGAGTCTAGAAATTTTTTTGAGTCATTTAGGAATTATATATATTAGAGAGTTAGGAATTCTTTTTACTCCTCAGTCCCTTTGTCGCTCTGGTGAGGCATCCTGACGTATAGTTTTGACTCTTCTCTTCTAAAATTTCACTAAATTTTTTTTAGGATCACGCAGGTATCTTGGAATCGTTCTGATGGTTTTGTGATGAGAACATTGTTCTTGGTGCCTCCTGACATTTAGGGGTTGTGGAAGTGTCCCGGGGAGTTGAGCTCCGAGGTGTTGTCGTCACAATTTTATCGTTGCAGTTCTGGAATACCTGAGTTTAGTTCGCCGACATAAAAAATCTCTTTTATGCAGTTGTTTGTGAGATAACCTCGATGCCACCCAGTACTGGGGCGGGAGTTCGGGAGTATTGCCATAACTCGTATAACGGATGCTTTTCGAAGGTTGAGTTAAATGATTTCCGAAGGTTTCTTGGTTATGTGTTGAAGGATGGATACAACTGGATGTAGGATTTGTTAGTTTTGGGTGAGATTATTATGCTTCCCCTGTATCCCCAACACCTGATTGCATAACCGGAAAATTTCGGGAGTTTATAAGTGGGAATTCAAGTAGCTTAGGATATCTTTCCGACAGATGTATGATATGAAATTGGGGTTCGATGTCTAGTGGTCCGCCTATCCACGATTGGTTTTACAGTGGTCTCGTTGTGTCTTAAAGAGTCCTTGGCTATGCCGACTCGGGGACGCTCCGTATGTCATGTGCACTGCCTTGTACATGATGGTGCTGTACGATCGAGCCCGTGTAGGCCCCAACACGAAAACTTCGGACGAAATCTCTATCATATGTTTGTTCTGGCTTATTCTGCAAGCCAATCCTTTGTTTTGTTTTGAGTTGTGGCATTCGAGTTGCTTTAGAGACAAATGTGGATTCCAACCCTTTCCTAAGCGGTGTTCTCATATTTCTATGTGGATACTAATCCTTCATAATAATCGAGATTGTCATGTCAATCCTTTTCAACCGGCGTGTTTCTCTTCAAGTGGATCCGATCATTTTCAACATCCGGAAGATCAACTCAAGTATTCTCAACGGTGTTTGCTTCTTCCGTCCCAAGTTGCCTTTGTTTTTTCCCGCCCTCCCACCCTTGTTTCTTCAAGGACTCAGATTTCTTAATCAAGTATCATTTTATTCATGTGAAGTCTCTCCATTCTTTTCCTTCATGTTCTTACCGGTGGTTCTCATGAAGATGCTCTACTAGTTCAATATTCTCCATTCTTTTCTTCTCAGGTGGATTCAATTAAAGCTTTGTCGATCATATCTGTCCTCGCTTCAAATGTTTTCTCATGTCGGTGCACTTTATTATCATTCCACTTCTCGCTATTTATTGTTCCGGAGTTCTTAAGATATCTCAGAAGATGCTAGTGTTCATTCTCATTCATTCAAGATCTTTGGAGAATGTTATCGTATTCAAACCATTTAATTCAACCGGTGCATTCTCCTTTTTCAAGTAATCATTTCAACGGTGTATCTTTTGAGTGGGCCCTAACCCACAGGTCTTTTTCTAGGATCTTACCTGACTCTTCTTATTTTCCCGGAGCTATCCTCAAATCTCTTTTCGAAGTTTGATGTAAGAATGATTTATCATCAGTCAAATGTATTCTCCTAGATCTTTCACAATTCTTTTCATCATCGGTTCAACCTTTCTAATATTCATCCCGGAGCATCTCAACAACCCATGTTGGTGTTTCGCATCGTCATTTTCAACATTTGAAGACCGAAGAAGAGTTTCTTTTAAAACTTGCCCCATTCTCTACCATCCTCTCATAGTTGTTTTGATTGTGAGAATTCTTTTCACTCATCCGGAGCAATTCAGGAGTCTTTTCTGTTTGATTCTCTGAAGGCCATTATTTCAGATTTATTCATTCTCAGCTTTCAGCTCTCATTCTCCAATATTACCGGTGCTTCATTCAAGTATTCTCTTATCGGCTCTTCATCTCTTCGTTCTCTTGTATCTAAATTTCCAGAAGTATCTTTGTTCGTTTTCAATTTCTTACCGGTGATTCATCTCTTTTCTTCGTTCATTTTAATTCTTATGATGGTTCTCCCAAGATTCTTCTTCCTTCGTTTATCATATCAATGCATTCATTTGTTCTTTCCAATCCTATCGTTGGCTCGTTCAAGACCTTCCCAAGTTTATGTTATACCTCTCTTAATCTTTTCTACGAGAATAAGTAATATGTCAAATCCATTTATTGTCATCAATTTAATTAGTGAAGGATAAGCATAATGTAATTCTTATTCTTGTTTCATCGAGTGAACTCAATTTCTTATTCCAGAGGTTCTTCAAATTCTTGATTTCTTTTGTTCATCTTTCTTTTCCCGGAGTTCCAAGCTCTCTCATTTTTCTCGTCATGAGGATCCATCTAATCATTGCAAGTCTTCACCTTGTGTTTTCCAACTTCTCTTTCATTTCTTTTGGTCATTTCTTTTATTACCGGAGTTTGTCATGGAGGCTCTACATGATGGTTCATCAAGGATTTAATTCCTTCTCGAAGTGTCCATTGAGATTCTTTTCAGAGGAGCTCAAGCATTCTTCATCTTGCAATCCGAAGTGCAATTCTTTCTACCTCATCTTTTGAGATGGTGTTATGTCACTCTTGACAATTTGAGTTTGTGTTTCATGATTCCCATGTTGTCAAGATTGAGATATTTAAACCCATCAATCTCTTCATTCGAGTTATCTTGGGTTATATTTCACCTAAAGCCTTCCCTAAGGATTGTTGCTTTCATGGTGCTTATAAATGATCCAGAGTTCTTCTTTTATCCTCTCAGCGAAATAGTTTTTCGTCTCCTTGTTTATATCAATCCAATCAAATCTTTTCCGTGAGTGGCAAGTTGTCACCGCATAATTTTGAGATGTCTTCTATAAGTCCATATCAAGCTTATCCTTTTCGTTGTTGGATTCCCAACAAATACTTTCGACCCTTCTCCTAATTAGGCTTTTTCAAGCTCATTTGAGATAGAAGTTATTGTTTTTTTCTCCTCCGTTCATTCCATTCCATTCTCTCTTTTCTTCCGGAGGCGTTGTGATGTTGCTCTTTTCACTCTTCATCTCGGGTTGTGAGGATCATGTTATTTTCGTGCTTATCTATTCAACCGGAGTGTCGTGCCCTCTTTTCAAGTTCTCTCATTCTGTCAAGTCGTGTCATTTTTTCTACCGGAGTGCTGTCTAAAATCTTTCTTACCCATTGTGCCATTCTTTCAATAGTTCCGGAGGCAATGTGTTGTTGATTTCATTAAGTATCCTCATCTTCCCAAGATCATGTTCGATTCCTTCCATTTATAGTCGGAGTGCCGTCCAAATTACATCAGTCTTATTCCTTCTCTATCTGGTTTTAACCGGAGTGTTATCGTAATTGATCCTTATTGTTCCTTGTACATCTCGTTTCTACCGGAGTGCTTGGATGTACTTCTTGTCCATTGCACCCCTTTTCTCATGTCTTTCAACCTACAGGGTTCTCGTGATGTTCCTTGTTCCTTGTTTCTAACGGAGGTTTTCAACTTCGTTCATCTCCGTCGTATTCTTTTCTCGAAATGGTTTAACCTTTTTCAAGGTTCTTTGGTTTCACTCGTTTGTCAAAGGAGCAACTTAGTTTTACCTCTTCTCTCTCTCTTCCGTTTTCCATCCGGTGCCATTCTAGATCTCGGGATGAGATCCTCTATTAGTGGTGGAGTGTTGTAGTGCCCCGAGACCGATGTGCCAGGTGTCTTCCAGTTATTCGCTGTTGTTGCCTTGTCATTGCTTGCGTGTCATGCATCTCATATCATGTCATCATGTGCATTGCATCATCATGTTTTCAAAACTTGCATCCGTTCGGGTTTCTCCTAGTTTCCTTCTGTTGTCCGTTCTAAGCCCAGACACACTTGCACGCGCCCGCGGCATGTCCAAAATAGTATTTTATAAGTGGCCAGAAAATGTTCTCGGAATGGGTTGAAAGTTGGCGTGTGGGTTTATTATAGCGTAGATAGACCGCTTGTCAAGTTTCATCGCATTCGGAGTTCGTTTGTTAGCCCAACCGTTAAACTATAGCGACATTATAGCCGGTCTAACGTCGGATGTTTTCGGTCTCCGGAAACAGTCGCCGGGTCTCTCTCTTTTGTTCTCTCAGCCTGACGCCTTCTGCGCAGCCCACTACCACTCACCGCCAGGCCCTACCTAACCTCTCTCGTCAGCCCGCGGCCCTCCTCGCACGCACGTCCAAAAATTTGACCCGAACCCGGCTCGGACTGTCGCTACCGTTGTGTCCGGATCATCCCCGAACGTCTACAAAACATCACCGTTTCTTTGTTTGGACTCCCTAACCCATTCATCTCCGACAGTCTGATTTTGATCAGATGATCCAAAATACTCCTCCTACTATATTCTGGTATTTATAGACCACCCTAACCCAAAATCCTAGGACATTTCTCCCCCTAGCCGCCGCCACCCACTCACCATTTTCCCCTCGGGATCCATCCCCACCTATCAGCATCTAACCCCTGATCCCCTCCTCTCGATCTCGTTCGGATCGAGGCCACCATCGCGTCCGCCCGAGAGCCACCAACAGGACCTCGTCAAGCCCCCGCCTCGTCGAGTTTTCCTAGCCGCCCGGATCTTCTCCCCTACCACCGGACCTCCCTGCAAGCGCTCACCCGCCTCCATGCTCATTTTGGTTCGGGGGAGGAGCTCCTGACCATGCCTCCCACGTTGGCACCTGCTCGCCGGAGCGCCATCGCCGGTGACCACCTTCAGCAAGACCCCCGCGCCCCTGCCTCTCTTTTTCTTCTTTGCTGAAGCCCTCTCTCTCTCTCTTTCCCTCACGATCTCTCTTTCTCTTCGTGTGTCTTCGCAGCATCGCCAGGGATGGCCTCCCGCACATCCGCCAGGTCGACCCCTCTCGGGATTTCGCTACTGCTCCTCCTGCCGGAGAGCACCACCAGCAGCGCCGCCAGGCCTCTGATCCATTCCTTTTTCCTCCCCTCTGGCCTGAGCAGAGCTCCGCCTCCGCTCGATCTGCTGCCCTCCGTCTATGCCTTGCCCCGTGCCCTGGGTCCTACCGGGAACCGGCTCCCCGTCGTCAGGACTTCTCGGATCCGCGCCGTCGCCTCACGATGCTCCGACCTCGAGCTCTTCCCGCTTCCGCCTGCTTCCTTCCGTCGAGCGCCGGGACGAACAAGAACAGCTCCAGCCTCGCCTCGCCTCCATCCGTCGCTGCCACCTCGGCCTCGGACCTGCCGGGTCCCTCGCCCCTCGCCACTCCCTGCTGACTTTGCCGGAGCCGCGCCTCCCCTTGCCTGAGAGCGCCGACCATCTCCCTCACCGGAGTTGCGTCCTACTTCCGGTCAAGCAGCGCCTTGTCACGCGCCTCCTCTGCCTCTGTTCGAGAGGAGATGATGTAGACGCGCCTGGTCGGTCGCGTTGACCGCGACCTGCCCTTCTCCTTTGCCTCCTGGGCCACCAGGAACCTCCCCAACCAGGCCTGCTTCGGCCTCCCTCCACCACCAGCCCGACCTGGCCCTCTGGTGAGAAGCCCAGTCCGCCTAAGATGCAGCCCAGTTTCTGTTTTTTTACAGATATGCGAATTTAGTTATTACTCCAGTAAAATAGTTTTGTAGAAAACCCCCCAAGCATCATGCATTTAATAACTGTTGAACCGTGCATCGGATTAAAACAAACTTAATATGAAGTTGTTTAGAATTTCATCTAGTTTCATAATATGCCATTTTCATGCATGTTTAAAATGTTTAAAATGCTCTTTGTTTAAATTTGCTCCTATGCCATGTTAAAATGATTTAATTCATAACTATTTAACCGCAACTCGGTTTGTAACAAACTTTATATGTAAGTGGGGTGGAAAAATGCATAGTTTAACATGGCGGCATCTCTTTGCATGTTTAACAACTTTAAAATATGGTTTAGCGCAGATAAGTACCAAACCTAAATATGCACATGAGAAGTTTCCGGACTTGTTGTTTTGTTGTCCCGGCCTCATTTAAACTTGCCTAGATAGGTAGTTTCTTTTGCTTCACCCTCTTGCCATGTTTAACAACATTTAATATTGTTGAGTACATAAACGAGAGAGAACTAAATAATGGAATGTGGTGTTTCGTCAATATGCATCCCGATGCATATTGAGCTCCACTTAACTTGTAGTGTTGTTTGTGCATTTTGCCATGCCATGCTTCGTTAAACTGGACATGCATCATACTTGATTGTGCATCATGCCATGATTATGTGGTGGTTGTTTACTGTATTGTTTGCTTCTTTCCGGTGTTGCTTCTTCGGGTTATTTTCCGATAACGTCGCGTTTGTGAGGATCTGTTCGACTTCGCCCGTGTGTCTTCTTTGTGGACTCATTCTTCTTCCTTGCGGGATTTCAGGCAAGATGACCATACCCTCGAAATCACTTCTATCTCTGCTTGCTAGTTGCTCTCTCTTTTGCTATGCCTATGCTGCAATACCTATCACTTGCTTATCATGCCTCCTATATTGTTAAGCCAAGCCTCTAACCCACCTTGTCCTAGCAAATCGTTGTTTGGCTATGTTACCGCTTTGCTCAGCCCCTCTTATAGCGTTGTTAGTTCCAGGTGAAGATTGGAGTTTGTTCCATGGTTGGAACATGGATATTTTGTTGGGATATCACAATATCTCTTATTTAATTAATGCATCTATATACTTGGTAAAGGGTGGAAGGCTCGGCCTTATGCCTGGTGTTTTGTTCCACTCTTGCCACCCTAGTTTCCGTCATATCGGTGTTATGTTCCCGAATTTTGCGTTCCTTACGCGGTTGGGTTATAATGGGAACCCCTTGACAGTTCGCCTTGAATAAAACTCCTCCAGCAAGGCCCAACCTTGGTTTTACCATTCGCCACCTAGCCTTTTTCCCTTGGGAGTCGCGCATCTCAAGGGTCATCTTATTTTAACCCCATGGGCCAGTGCTTCTCTAAGTGTTGGTCCAACTGAGCGATGTCCGAGGCTACCAAGGGCAACTCTGGGCTGGCTTACCCGATGTCTGGCTCATCCGGTGTGCCCTAAGAACGAGATATGTGTAGCTCCTATCGGGATTTGTCGGCACATCTGGGTGGCTTTGCTGGTCTTGTTTTACCATTGTCGAAATGTCTTGTAACCGGGATTCCGAGTCTGATCGGGTCTTCCCGCTAGAAGGAATATCCTTCATTGACCGCGAGAGCTTGTGTTGGGCTAAGTTGGGACACCCCTGCAGGGTTCTCAATTTTCAAAAGCCGTGCCCGCGGTTATGGGCAGATGGGAATTTGTTAATGTCCGGTTGTAGAAAACCTGAAGTTGACCTTAATGAAAATACATCAACCGCGTGTGTAACCGTGATGGTCTCTTCCCGGCGGAGTTCGGGAAGTGAACACAGTTTTGGAGTAATGCTTGACGTAGGTTGTTCTAGGATCACTTCTTGATCATAGTTGTTCGACCGTGCTTTTGCCTTCTCTTCTCGCTCTCATTTGCGTATGTTAGCCACCAAATATGCTAGTCACTTGCTGCAGCTCCACCTCATACCTTTTACCCTTCCTATAAGCTTAAATAGTCTTGATCGCGAGGGTGTGAGATTGCTGAGTCCCCGTGACTCACAGATACTTCCAAAACCAGCTTGCAGGTGCCGTTGGACCGTGCAGTTGACGCAACCATGCTCAAGGAGGAGCTCCATGAAGATCTTGTCGTTTGTGTTGTTTCATTCTAGTTGATCAGTAGTGGAGCCCAGTTGGGACGATCGGGGATCTGTGTAGCATTTGGGGTAGTCTTCTTTTATTTTGGTTCCATAGCCGGACCTTGATTGTATCTGTATGATGTAATGCTTAATTCATGTATTGTGTGAAGTGGCGATTGTAAGCCAACTATGTATCTTTTCCCTTATGTATTACATGGGTTGTGTGAAGATTACCTCACTTGCGACACTGCTTTCAATGCGGTTATGCCTCTAAGTCGTGCTTCAACACGTGGGAGATATAGCCGCATCGAGGGCGTTACGTCTCCGCCCTCCTCTCATACTCGGTCGCCTCCTCCCCGGTTATAACGTATCTCCCTTTTTCCTGAAAGTCAAAGAAAGTAGGAGTAGGGAGAGCGACGTGATAGGTGCGTAGTCTGTTAGTCGGTACTGGAGGAACTGATCGTTCCTCTCAACAAACTGATTACGAACCATAGCATCATAATCTAAATAAGAAGGAGGCAACTCAATATCATATCCACGTATGGGTATCTCTAGAAAATTAGCTAGACGTGTTGCATAAATTCCACCAAAGAAATCTCCATTAATTTTATTATTATGCAACCTACGTGCAACAATGGCCCCCAAGTTATATTGTCTATCTCCTAATACTACACTCTTGAGAACACTAAGATCTGGCACACACATGTGACATGCTTCATCCTTACCATTAATGCATCTACCTATGAAGAGAGCAAAATAATGTATAGCAGGAAAATGAATGCTCCCTATGGTAGCTTGCGTGATTTCCCTAGACTCCCCCACAGTTATACTAGCAAGGAAGTCTCTATATTCAGATTTGCGAGGTTCACTAACATTACCCCACTGTAGAAGTTTACAAGCAGTGTTAAAATCTTCTAAGTCCATGGTATAAGATTTATCATAAAGATCAAACAGGACAGTGTGAGAATTACGTGAAGATGAAAATTTGAACCTTCTCACAAAGGAATTAGTTAGGTGATAGTATTGAGGGCACTTATCTAGGACGAAGCCCTCGAGTTCAACATTACGCACATATGCATCAAATTCCTCCTAAATTCCTGCTCGGACCATGAAATCGTCTGACGGCCATTCACAAGGCCGCACTTGAGCTTCTCTTGGTGGTTCCTCGTCCGCATCGCGTATTGCGGGTCTGGGTCCTTGCTTCCTTGAAGAACAACCTTGGTACATTTTCCTAAACATATTTCCTCCTCTGATTTTTTTTGAAAATTTTAGTAACTCAAAATAAAAGTGAACCAAACTCAAAAATATTGATAGCAACTACTCCTACAAGTGCCTAGAGGCAATATCATGCATTAAAACTACTTTTGACCATATAAATTTGACATGCAAGCTCAAGAACAGGGTCACCTAAGCAGCAAAAATTTGCAATGAATAAAGCATTAGAACAAAAACTAATTGGACCATTGGAGGAGTCACATACCAAAGAACAATCCCCGAAAGCAGTTTTGCGAATGGAGCTTTGAGCTAGGAGATCGAAAATGGCAGCAAGATGAGCTAGAACTCGTGCTTGAGCTGGTTGGTGATTTTTTTGGGAGGAAGAAGAAGTGTGTGGTGGCTGGAATAAGTGGAGGGGAGCCACCATGGGCCCACGAGGCAGGGGGCGTGCCTTGGACCCTCGTGGCCAGGTGCTTGCTCTCCCTGTTGTGTTCTCAGAGCCAGATGTTCTCAAATATTCTAGAAAAAATCATATTTAATTTTCAAGGCATTTGGAGAACTTTTATTTTCGGGGTATTTTTTATTGCATGGATAATTCAGAAAACAGACAAAAAATACTATTTTTGCTTTATTTAATATAAATAACAGAAAGTAAAAAGAGGGTACAGAAAGTTGTGTTTTCTAAATTCATCCATCTCATGCTCATCAAAATGAATCCACTAACAAGGTTGATCAGGTCTTGTTAACAAACTCATTTCGAATAACATGAAAGCGGAGAATTTTCGAATGACACTAGGTTACCTCCACAGGGATACGCATGTCCCCAACAATAAGAATATCATATTTCTTCTTGACAGTTGGAAGAGGAAATTCAAAACCTCCAATAGTGATTGTTGAAATTTTTCCAATAGAATTGATACTGTGGACTTGAGGTTGTTTCCTCGGAAAGTGTACCGTATGCTCATTACCATTAACATGAAAAGTGACATTGCCTTTGGTGCAATCAATAACAGCCCCTGCAGTATTCAAAAAGGGTCTTCCAAGAATAATAGACATACTATCTTCCTCGGGAATATCAAGAATAACAAAGTCCGTTAAAATAGTAACGTTTGCAACCACAACAGGCACATCCTCACAAATACCGACAGGTATAGTAGTTGATTTGTCAGCCATTTGCAAAGATATTTTAGTAGGTGTCAACTTATTCAAATCAAGTCTACGATATAAAGAGAGAGGCATAACACTAACACCGGCTCCAAGATCACATAAGGCAGTTTTAAGATAGTTTCTTTTAATGGAGCATGGTATAGTTGGTACTTCGGGATCTCCAAGTTTCTTTGGTATTCCACCCTTAAAAGTATAATTAGCAAGCATGGTGGAAATTTCAGCTTCCGGTATCCTTCTCTTATTTGTAACAATATCTTTCATATACTTAGCATAAGGATTCATTTTAAGCATATCAGTCAAACGCATACGCAAAAAGATAGGTCTAATCATTTGAGCAAAGCGCTCAAAATCCTCATCATCCTTTTTCTTGGATGGTTTAGGAGGAAAATACATGGGTTTATGAACCCATGGTTCTCTTTCTTTACCGTGCTTCTTATCATAACATTGATTCTTTGATTGTGGGTTATCAAGATCAACAGCAGGTTCAATTTCTACATCATTATCATTACTAGGTTGAGCATCAACATGAACATCATCAGTAACATTATCACTAGGTTCATGTTCATTACCAGATTGTGTTTCAGCATCAAAAATAGAAATATCATTGGGATTCTCTGGTGTGTCAATAACAGGTTCACTAGAAGCATGCAAAGTCCTATCATTTTTCTTTTTCTTCCTTTTAGAAGGACTAGGTGTATATATAGTAGTTCTGTGAGAATCTTGCTCAATTCTCTTAGGGTGGCCCTCAGGATACAAAGGCTCCTGAGTCATTTTACCACCTCTAGTCATAACTCTAACAGCAAAGTCATTATTCTTACTATTCAATTAATTGAGCAAATCATTCTGAGCTTTAAGTACTTGTTCTGCTTGAGTGGTAACCATGGAAGCATGTTTACTAATAAGTTTAAGTTCACCTTTAACATTAGCCATATAATCACTCAAGTGTTCAATCATATAAGCATTATGTTTCAATTGTCTACCAACATAAGCATTAAAATCTTCTTTCTTAACCATAAAGTTATCAAATTCATCCAAACATTGGCTAGCAAACTTAGCAGGAGGGATTTCAGATTTATCATATCTATAGAGAGAATTTACCTTTACTACCTGTATCGGGTTATCGAGACCATGTGTTTCTTCAATAGGTGACGAATTAAGACCATGTATTTCTTTAATAGGCGGTAAATTCTTAACATCTTCAGCTTTAATACCTTTTTCTTTCATAGATTTCTTTGCCTCTTGCATATCTTCAAGACTGAGAAATAGAATACCCCTTTTATTCGGAGTTGGCTTAGGAGTTGGTTCAGGAAGTGTCCAATTATTTTCATTGGTCAACATATTATTCAATAGAATTTCAGCTTGATCAACTGTTCTTTCCCTGAAAACACAACCAGCACAACTATCCAGGTAATCTCTGGAAGCATCAGTTAGTCCATCATAAAAGATATCAAGTATTTCATTTTTCTTGAGAGGATGATCAGGCAAAGCATTAAGTAATTGGAGAAGCCTCCCCCAAGCTTGTGGGAGACTCTTCTTCAATTTGCACATAATTATATATTTCCCTTAAAGCAGCTTGTTTCTTATGAGCAATGTTGGGGATATCGCTTATCGGGAACTTATCGGTCGACCCATGATAAGGGGTAAATCGGCAAGTTTATCGGCATATCGGCCGATTTATCGCTATATCGGCTGATTTATCGGCTGATTTATCTTATCGGCTAGACAACGATAAGCGATAAATCGGCTGATTTATCGGCTGATTTATCTTATCGGCCAGACAACGATAAGCGATAAATCGACTGATTTATCGGAATATCGGAAGATATCTTGAACAGTGCTTATGAGCGGGGAAATATTTAGTAGAGAAGTAGTAAATCATATCCTGGGGACTATGCACACAACCAGGATCAAGAGAATTAAACCATATCTTAGCATCACCCTTTAATCAGAATGGAAATAATTTAAGGATATAATAGTAGCAAGATTTCTCATAATTAGTGAACAGGGTAGCTATATCATTTAATTTAGTAAGATGTGCCACAACAGTTTCAGATTCATAGCCATAGAAAGGATCAGACTCAACCAAAGTAATTAACTCAGGATCAACAGAGAAATCATAATCTTTATCGGTAATAAAGATAGGTGAAGTAGCATAAGCAGGATCATATTTCATTCTAGCATTCAGAGTTTTTTCTTTAAGCTTAGCTAATAACTTCTTAAGATCACTTCTATCATTGCAGGGAACAAAGTCTCTAGTAGTTTCTTCATCATAACATAACCCTCAAGAACAACATGCAATTTATATCTAGGGGGAGAATCTTCATCATCACTTTCATCAATATTATCAGTAACAATAATTTCATTCTCTCTCACCCTAGCAAGTTCTTCATCAAGAAATTCACCTAATGGCATAGTAGTATCAAGCATAGAAGTAGTTTCATCACAAGTATCATGCATAGCAGAAGTGGCATCATCAATAACATGAGACATATCAGAATTAAAAGAAGAAGTAGGTTTAGGTGTCGCAAGCTTACTCAAAACAGAAGGTGAATCAAGTGCAGAGCTAGATGGCAGTTCCTTATCTCCCCTCGTAGTTGAGGGAAAAATCTTGGTTCTTTGATCTTTCAAGTTCTTAATAATGATAAGCGGATATATATCCCAAGTGACTCAAAGAATAGAGCTATGCTCCCCAGCAACGGCGCCAGGAAATGTTCTTGATAACCCACAAGTATAAGGGATCGCAGCAGTTTTCGAGGGTATAGTATTCAACCCGAATTTATTGATTCTACACAAGGGGAGCCAAAGAATATTCTCAAGTATTAGCAGCTGAGTTTTCAATTCAACCACACCTGGAAACTTAATATCTGCAGCAAGGTATTTAGTAGAAAAGTAATATGATAGTAGTGGTAATGATAGCAAAAGTAATATTTTTGGGTTTTGTAGTGATTGTAACAGTAGCAATGGAAAAGTAAATAAGCGAAGAACAATATCGGAAAAGCTCGTAGGCATTGGATCGGTGAAGGAGAATTATGACGGATGCGATTATTCATGCAACAATTATAACATAGGGTGACACAGAACTAGCTCCAATTCATCAATGTAATGTAGGCATGTATTCCGAATATAGTCATACGTGCTTATGGAAAAGAACTTGCATGGCATCTTTTGTCCTACCCTCCCGTGGCAGCGGGGTCCTAATGGAAACTAAGGGATATTAAGGCCTCCTTTTAATAGAGTACCAGAACAAAGCATTAACACATAGTGAATACATGAACTCCTCAAACTACGGTCATCGCCGGTAAGTATCCCGATTATTGTCACTTTGGGGTTAACGGATCATAACACATAATAGGTGACTATAGACTTGCAAGATAGGATCTAGAACTCTCATATATTGATGAAAACATAATAGGTTCAGATCTGAAATCATGGCACTCGGGCCCTAGTGACAAGCATTAAGCATAGCAAAGTCATAGCAACATCAATCTCAGAACATAGTGGATACTAGGGATCAAACCCTAACAAAACTAACTCGGTTACATGATAAATCTCATCCAACCCATCACCATCCAGCAAGCCTACGGTGGAATTACTCATGCATGGCATTGAGCATCGTGAAATTGGTGAATGAGGAAGGTTGATGATGACGATGGCGACGGATTCCCCTCTCCGGAGCCCCGAACGGACTCCAGATCAGCCCTCCCGAGAGAGTTTACGTCTTGGCGGCGGCTCCGTATCGTAAAATGCGATGAATCCTTCTCTCTAATTTTTTCTCCCCGAAAGTGAATATATGGAGTCAAGGTTGAGGTTGATGGAGCGCCAGGGGGCCCACGAGGCAGGGGGCGTGCCCCACACCGTCGTGGACAGGGTGTGGGCCCCCTGACGTGGATCTTTCTTCCAATATTTTTTATATATTCCAAAATAATTCTCTGTTGATTTTCAGGTCATTACGAGACCTTTTATTTCTTCACAAAAATAACACCATGGCAATTCTGCTGAAAACAGCGTCAGCCCGGGTTAGTTCCATTCAAATTATGCAAGTTAGAGTCCAAAACAAGGGCAAAAGTGTTTGGAAAAGTAGATACGACGGAGACGTATCAATAATAAAGTTGTTATTTATATTTCCTTATATCATGATAAATGTTTATTATTCATGCTAGAATTGTATTAACTGGAAACTTAGTACATGTGTGAATACATAGACAAATAGAGTGTCACTAGTATGCCTCTACTTGACTAGCTCGGTAATCATTGATGGTTAAGTTTCCTAACCATAGACATGAGTTTTCATTTGATGAACATGATCACATTATTAGAGAATGATGTGATTGACTTGACCCATCTGTTAGCTTAGCACTATGATCGCTTAGTTTATTTCTATTGCTTTCTTCATGACTTATATATGTTCCTATGACTATGAGATTATGCAACTCCCGAATACCGGAGGAACACTTAGTGTGCTATCAAACTTCACAACATAACTGGGTGACTATAAAGATGCTCTACAGGTGTCTCCGATGGTGTTTGTTGAGTTGGCATAGATCGAGATTAGAATTTGTCACTCTGATTGTCGGAGAGGTATCTATGGGCCCTCTCGGTAATGCACATCACTATAAGCCTTACAAGCAATGTGACTAATAAGTTAGTTGCATGATGCATTACGGAACGAGTAAAGAGACTTGCCATTAATGATATTGAACTAGGTATTAAGATACCGACGATCAAATCTCGGGCAAGTAACATACCGATGACAAAGGGAACAACGTATGTTGTTATACGGTTTGACCGATAAAGATGTTCGTAGAATATGTAGGAACCAATATGAGCATCCAGGTTCCGCTATTGGTTATTGACCGGAAGTGAGTCTCAGTCATGTTTACATACTTCTCGAACCCATAGGGTCTGCACGCTTAACGTTCGATGACGATCGGTATTATGAGTTTTATGTGTTTTGATGTACCGAAGGTAGTTCGGAGTCCCGGATGTGATCACGGACATGACAAGGAGTCTCGAAATGGTCGAGACATAAAGATAGATATATTGGAAGGCTATGTTTGGACATCGGAATGATTTTGGATGAGTTCGGGCATTTACCAGAGTACTAGGAGGTTACCGGAACCCCCCGGGGGCTTAATGGGCCTACATGGGCTTTAGTGGAAGAGAGAGGAGAAGGCCAAGAGGAGGGGCGCCCCCAAGCCCAATCTTAATTGGGAGGGGGCCGACCCCCTTTCCTTCCTCCCCTCTCTCCCTTCCTCCCCCCTCATAGTAGGACTAGGAAAGGGGGGAACCTACTCCTAGTAAGAGTAGGATTCCCCCCTTGGGGGCATGCCCAAGGTGGCCGGCCGGCCCCCTCCTCCACCCCTTTATATATGGGGACGGGGCACCCCAAAGACACACAAGTTGATTGTTTAGCCGTGTGTGGTGCCCCCCTCCACAGAATTCCACCTCGGTCATATCGTTGTAGTGCTTAGGCGAAGCCCTGCATCGGTAACTACATCATCACCGTCATCACGTCTTCGTGCTGACGAAACTCTCCCTCGGCCTTAGCTGGATCAAGAGTACGAGGGACGTCACCGAGCTGAACGTTTGCAGACCGCAGAGGTGTCGTGCGTTCGATACTTGATCGGTTAGATCGTGAAGAAGTTCGACTAAATAAACCTCGTTTCATAACGCTTCCGCTTTTGGTCTACGAGGGTACATAGACATACTCTCCCCTCTCGTTTCTATGCATCTCCCAGATAGATCTTGCGTGATCGTAGGAATTTTTTTGAAATACTGCGTTCCCCAACAATCCCTCTCCTTGAACAACTTGATTGGTTTTTTACCTCTGCTGATCAACCAGTATCCTGTGACTCAAGTCACACCACGTACAGAAACTGCTTCAGATCATGTCCCTTGCTTAGTCTCTATCAGCACCTCTATCCCAAAAGCTCATATTTTCGGATTTGAAAATTATTGGGTGCATCAACCTGGTTCCATGGATTGTGTGCAGGAGGTTTGGGGCAGAACCTCTCACAAAACCCAAATTTCAGTAATTATTGTGGACAAATTGAAAGCTTTGAGGTTTGCTCTCAAGAAATGGCAGAAAGGGTTGTCCTACATCAAAGGATTGATTGAGAAATGTAATTGGGTAATCCTTTGGTTAGATAATTTGGAGGATATGAGGCCCCTGTCCAAATCTGAATTCAACTTCAGAAAGGTGGTCAATTTGCACCATGAGCATCTTCTGCATTTACAGTTTCTATACTGGAAGAAGAGATGTACCATTAGATATATCAAAGTAGGAGAGGAAAATTCAAAGTTTTTCCAGGCAATGGCCACTGAGAGGTACAGGAAGAATTCCATTGCTAGCCTGCTGTTGTTTGATGGTACAGTTTCTTCGGATCATGAGGAAATGGCTAAGGAATTCTTGGAGACCTTCAAGGGTAGAATGGGTATTGCCAAACAAATTTTGTTGGGAAATGACATTCTCTCCTTAATTCCTAAAGTGCAGGGGCTGGAGGTCCTCACAAAACCTTTGAGGTAAAAGAAATTTAACATGTGATTAAGGATTTTCCCATTGATAAGGCACCTGGGCTTGATGGTTTTAATGGGCTTTTTATGAAGAGGTGTTGGCATATTATTTCCAGTGATTTTATTAGGCTGGTGCAAGAATTTCATGCAGGAACTCATCATCTAGAGAACCTCAATGATGCCTTTATCACACTGATCCCTAAAAAGAAAACACCTGAGGTTGTTGGAGATTTCAGGACAATATCTTTGACCAGTGTGGGTCTGAAGTTTCTCACTAAACTTGCTGCTAATATGTTTCAGGAAGAAATCACCAAATGTCTTCATAAGAATCAGTATGGTTTTATTAAGTCAAGAACAATTCAAGATTGTATTTCTTGGACTTTTGAATATATCCATCAGTGCAACCAATCAAAGAAGCCAATCATATTGCTCAAGCTTGATTTTGAAAATGCATTTGATTCTATTCAGCATGAGGCAATTATAAAGATTCTTTTGGCAAAAGGTTTTGACAGGAAATGGATCACCCAGATTCAATAGCTGTTGTCATCTAGAACTTCTTCCATTTTGTTGAATGGAGTACCTGGTAAACACTTTAAGTGTAAGTGTGGTGTCAAGCAAGGAGATCCTATCTCTCCCTTGCTTTTTGTGATTGCTGCTTACCTTTTGCAGACTATGATTAATGATCTCCTGCGTCAGGGCTTGCTATGTTTGCCTATATCAACACATGACCCTGACTATCTAGTGGTGCAATATGCAGATGATACATTGCTCTTTGTGGCTGCTGATAGCTCTCAGTTGGAGGTTTTAAAGAAGTGCTGAATTCCTTCTCTTCGGCAACTGGCTTGCAAATTAACTTCCACAAATCCTCAATGTATCCAATTAATGTGGAGGCTGCTGTTGCTTCACGTCTTGCTGCCCAATTTGGTTGCCAGTTAGGTACAATGCCTTTCACATATTTGGGGTTACTTGTGGGTACCACTCGGCCTAAAATCATAGATCTCCTTCCTTTAGTGGACTGCATGGAGAGACGGCTCACTGCTAGTTCTTGGTTTCTGCCCCAAGGTAGTAGGCTGCAGCTCGTTAATTTTGTAATCTCCTCACTGCCTATATATTTTATTTGTAGCCTGCCAATGCCACAAGGTATTTTGAAGCAATTGGAAAGAATTCAGAGACAGATCTTATGGAGGAAATATGGTCAGGAGTAGGGACATTCATTGGTTGCCCGGCCTTTGGTTTGCAGGCCCGAACTTAAGGGAGGACTTGGAATTCTCAACCTGGGTCTACAAAATGAGGCCCTGCTGCTCAAACACCTGAATAAATTTTACAACAGAGCAGATGTACCATGGGTTCACTTGGTATGGGACTCTTATTACTTTCAGAGAGTTCCTCATGACACCACAATCTGTGGTTCCTTTTGGTGGAGAGACATTTGCAAATTAATGGACAAATTCAAGGATGTTACTTCTGTCACAGTCAGTAGAGGAGACACAATGCTTTTCTGGTCAGATCATTGGGAGATAGGCAATTCTTGTACCCCTCTTCAGGATAGATTTCCAAGGCTGTTTTCATTCTTCTTACATAAGAATCTTTCAGTTATGAAAATGTTTGAGGCTGGAAATTTGTAGCAGATGTTTTCTTTGACTCTGTCTGAATTGGCTTTTCAAGAGCTCAACCAGCTCTCAACTATGTTGGCAGAGATCTCTTTGGATAATGGATGCAATGACACCTGGGCTAGGAGGCATGGGAAGAAGTCTGAATATTCAGCCAAGAAGTTCTATGATTTTGTGCACCAACCAGTTCTGGCCAACCCCATACTAAGTTGGGTATGGAAGAGTTGTTGTACCATGACAATTAAAATGTTTGCCTGGCTAGTCATAATGGACAGATTTAACACCAAGGATATGATTTAGCATTGACATTGGAAAATTACTGATGGGCCTGAGTGTGTTCTTTGCCCGACTGGAGTGCTTGAAGATAGGAATCATCTCTTCTTCCAATGCAACTTTAGTATGCATATTTGGAATTATCTCCAGGTCACCTGGCTGAATAGCAATGACATGGTGGAAATTGCCTTACATGCCAGGAAGGATTTTAATAAACCATTCTTTTCAGAAGTGGTCTTCCTTGCATGGTGGAACATTTGGAAAGTTAGGAATGATAAGACTTTTGGAAACATCAGCCCTTCCTTCAGGCAATGGAGGAGTGGTTTTACACATGACATTACCCTCCTCTCTCATAGGATCAAGAGAAGATACAAGGATGCTCTGCTAAAGTGGATTGACTTCCTACCTCCTTGATGTATTTTCAGATGTAATCTCTTTTAATTTTAGACTTAGCCCCTCTTTATTTTCCAACTTAGCTTAGTTTAGCTAGATTTGTATAGCTCTTTTTCTGTTCCTTGTTCCTCTCCTTGAGGAACCTTTTGTATTCTTTGTTGCTGACTTATAATAAAATACTGTGGGGGTGTAAGCCCTGCAGTCTTCCAGGTCAAAAAAGATAAATTTGCAAAAAAAAATTAAAAACAAAATTGCAGCAAAGTACTTTTTGTGTTTTTATATATGACAAAACTAGATCTGGGGGCCATAGTTTTCACTAGAGGCTTCTCTCTCGAGCACATAGCATACGGTGGGTGAACAAATTATTGTTGGGTAATTGATAGAAAAGTGCATAGTTATGACAATATTGAAGGCAATGATCACGTCTATAGGCATCACGTCCAAGACAAGTAGACCGGCTCCTGCCTACATATACTACTATTACTCCACCCATCGACCGCTATCTAGCATGCATCTAGGGTACTAAGTATAAAACAGAGTAACGTCTTAAGCAAGATGACATGATGTAGACCAAGTAAACCCAAACAATATGAAGAAATGTCATTGTTTTACCCTTAATGGCAACAATACAAATATGTGTCTTGCCCCTACTTTGTCACTGGGATATAGAGCACGTAAGATTGAACCCATTACAAAGCACCTCAGCCATTGCAAGATAAATCAATCTAGTTGGCCAAACTAAATAGATAGATCAGAGACAAATGCAAAGCTATAATAACCATGCATAAATTAATTTAGAAAAGACTCAATTAATATTCATGAATAATTTGATCATAAACCCACGATTCATAGGATCCCAA
This sequence comes from Triticum aestivum, assembly GCF_018294505.1. Classification (NCBI taxonomy): domain Eukaryota; kingdom Viridiplantae; phylum Streptophyta; class Magnoliopsida; order Poales; family Poaceae; genus Triticum; species Triticum aestivum. The sequence goes on along the minus strand of NC_057797.1, from coordinate 274,746,885 downwards.
CAAACACACCACAAAAGAGATTACATCGTATAGAACCCCAAGAACATCAAGGACAACATTGTATTGAAGATCAAAGAGAGAGAAGAAGTCATCTAGCTACTAGCTATGGAACCGTAGGTCTATGGTGAACTACTCACACCTCATTAGAGGGCAGCAAGGATGATGTAGAAGCCTTCGTGATCGACCCCCCCCTCTGGCGGTGTGCCGGAAAAGGCATCCAGATGGGATTACAGAAGAACAAAAACTTGCGGCTGCAGAAAAAGTCTTTGGGGTGGTTCTCTATTGGTTTCCTGATTTTAGAGAATTTATAGAGTTGGAATTAGGTCAGATGGAGACACAAGGGGCCCACAAGGCATCAGGGCGTGCCTACCTCATAAACGCGCCCTGTTGCCTTGATGTCTCCTCGCTTCTCGTCTGGTCTCCACCCAGAGCTTCTAGGGTCTCCTTTGTCTAGAAAAAATCGTCAAAAAGTTTCATAGCGTTTGGACTCCGTCTGGTACCGATTTCCTGGAAAACCAAAAACAAGTAGAAAACAACAACTGGCACTGGGTTAATAGGTTAGTCCCAAAAAATGATATAAAATACCACAAAAAAGTTATATAAAACATCCAAGATTGATACTATAATAGCATGGAACAATCAAATATTACAGATACGTTGGGGACGTATCAGCATCCCCAAGCTTAATTCCTGCTCGTCCTCGAGTAGGTAAATGATAAAAACAGAATTTTTGATGTGTAATGATACCTAACATGTTTATCATGCAATCTTTCTTTTAGGGTATCAATATTAAGATCTGAATGATTCAGAGCAATAGTCTATAATTTGGCATAAAGACATCAATACCCACGCATACCAACAAACGATCACGCCTTTCAAAATATAAATGCTAACGAACACTATCCCTGCAAAATCATATAGTCTTGTAATGCTCCATCTTCTTAACACAAAATATAAATCATGTACTATCCCGGTGTCAGCCAAGTATTGGTACATACTTTTTAACGTGTTTTAGCTTTTTCAACCCCCACACAATACATGAGTGTGAGCCATGGACATAGCTGTATGGGTGGAGTAGCATGCAGTGGTAGAGATTAATAAGGAGAAGACAAAAAGGAAGATAGTCTCACATTGACGCGACTAATCAACATGCTATGGAGATGCCCATTAATTGATGTCAATGAGAGGAGTAGGGGTTGCCATGCAACGGATGCACTAAGAGCTATAAGTGTATGAAAGCTCAAACTGAAAGCTAAGTGGGTGTGCATCCAACTTGCTTGCTCATGAAGACCTTGGGCATTTGAGGAAGCCCATCATCGGAATATACAAGCCAAGTTCTATAATGAAAAAAAATCCACTAGTATATGAAAGTGACAACATATGAGACTCTCTATATGAAAAACATGTGCTACTTTGAAGCACAAGTGTGGAAAAGGATAGTAACATTGCCCATTCTCTGTTTTTCTCTCATTTTTGGGGTCTTTTTGGCCTCTGTTTCTCTCTCTCTCTCTCTCTCTCTTATTTTATTTCCTCATCGGGACAATGCTCTAATAATGATGATCATCACACTTTTATTTATTACTTACAACTCGATAAAATTGAAACATATGACTATATGAATGCCTCTGGCAGTGAACTAGGATGTACAATAATACTAGAGTAACGTGTATGATAATGATGAACGGTGGCTGAGCCACAAATACTATGTCAACTATATGATCATGCAAAGCAACATGACAATGAAGGTGTATGTCATAATAAGGAGCGGTGGAAGTTACATGGCAATATATCAGAATGGCTATGGAAATGCCATGATAGGTAGGTATGGTGGCTATTTTGAGGAAGATATAAGGAGGCTGTGTGATGGAGCATATCATATCAAGGGGTTTGGATGCACCGACGAAGTTTGCACCGACTCTCGAGGTGAGGAAGGGCAATGAACGGTACCGAAGAGGCTAGCAAATTGTGGAAAGGTGAGAGTGCGTATACTCCATGGACTCACATTAGTCATAAAGAACTCACATACTTATTGTGAAGTTCTATTAGCCCTCGAAGTAAAGTACTACTACACATGCCCCTAGGTTGTAGGTTGGTAGGAGTTAACTATCATGCCCCCCCCGACCTTCACGCAAAGGAAGACACTCAATAATAAATCGTGCTTTAACTTCTTAGCATAATGAGAGACTATACATGCATGCTTCAGGAATGGCAAACTTTAACACCAATATTCTTACTAAACCACAATTATTCACTAGTGCAACCCACATATTACCATCTCTACATCTCAAAACTATTCCAAGGAATCAAACTTATCATATTCAGTGATCTACATGAAAGTTTTTATTATATCTCTCTTGAATACCTATCATATCAGGACCAATTTCATAACCCATGCATATTGCCATTACTATTTATTAGACTCCCAAAAAGATATAAGTGAAGCATGAGAGTGCAACTATTTCTTTAAAATATAACCACCGCCATGCTCTAAAAGATATAAGTGAAGTACTAGAGCAATTGTCTGGCTCAAAAGTTATAAGTGAAGCACATAGAGTATTCTAACAAATCATGAATAAATGTGTGTCCCTCTCAAAAGGTGTGTATAGAAAACAATGATGGTGGCCAACTAAAAAGCAACCAAAGCAAAGACTCGTATAATACATGACACTCCAAGGAAAACTCATATCATGTGATATATAAAAATATAGCTCCAAGTAATATACCGATGGATTGTAGACGAAAGAGGGGATGCCATCGTGATCTCACCCAAAACTTGAAAACCTCGGCACACAAAACTCAACAGAAACCTCGTGAGATCTGTTAGTATAACATGCAAATCATAAACTTTAGGTACTGTTATCAACCCATTCATATTTTATTATTGCATAATGCCTAATGTATTCTAACTTCTCCATGACTTTTACCCCCCGATATAATCCATAACATCTTTAAAACAAGCAAACTATGCAACAAAAATAGAATCTGTCAAAAATAGAACAGTTTGTAATGATCTGAACAAACGCAATACTTATGTAACTACAAAAATTCCGAGAAATTAGGACAATGTGGGAAATTTGTATACTTATGCCATGTTGTATTTGCACATATCGAGCATATTGTGTAAAAAAATTCAGAATTTTATCGTGTTCTAGTGAAATTAAAGAATTCCAGTACTAGGCGCAAAAGTTTCTGTTTTTGCACATAATCAAGCCAACTATCAACCAAATCATCTGAAAGGCTTTACTTGGTAAATACACTAATTAAAACATAAAAACACAATCATAATAGTAGCATAATTGTGTGGGCACAAAAAAATTGGGTTTTCTCCCAACAAGCTCCTTCTTTATAGCCATTAGGCTTTGAGATTTTAATGATGCTCACATGAAATACAAGGAATGAAGCACAAATAGAGCATCCTAAAATATGTGACAAACACATTTAAGTCTAACATACTTCCTATGCATAGGCATTTTATAAGCAAACAAATTATCAAGGCAATCAATTTCTAGCATATGCAAGGAAGAAGAAAGAAACAATAGCAATCCCAATGTGAAGAGAGGTAATTTAGTAACATGAAGATTTCTACAACCCTATTTTCCTCTCTCATAATAATTACATACAGGATCATAATCAAATTCAAAAATATAGCTATCACATGAAATATTATCTTCATGATCTACATGCATAATAATATCCCAAGATAGTGGGATTAACATTAGCTTAATTCATGACCTCTCAAACCCACTTTTATCAAAAATTTCATAAGATTGAACACTCTTTGAATATGTGGTATTCTTTTTACCTAATGTTGAGACTCTTCCAAATCCACTTTTAATATTATTGCAAACATTATTATCAATATCATATTCATCATGAGGCTTAAATAAATTTTCAAGATCATAAGAAGCATTATCACCCCAATCATGATCATTACAATAAGTAGTAGTCATATCAAAATTATCATCCCCAAGCTTGTAGCTTTGCATATGATTAGCACAATTGACATTAGTAGAATTTATCATAGTATCATTGCAATCATGCTTTTCATTCAAGGAGCTATCAAGTGTGGGTGCAACAACAATAATTTCATTTTTAATATATGGAACTATAGCAAGTTCATCTCCATAAACATCATTTATATTGGAATCATGGCCATAAGAATAGCAAGCATCACGTTCATGAAGAGGGATATTTCAATCGAATCAACGGGATCATAAATATCTATAGATTCCCGTGTATCATTATTTTCTTCGAAAGTAGCAGACATTCTCTCAATAAATTCATTAACATATGCATTAGGAGCATAGTTTTCACAACAATATTTAATTATGGCAAAAAATTTAGATTTGCAGAGAGTAGCCTCATACTTTTCAATCAAAGAAACAACTTCATAAGCATGCTTAAAAGCTACAAATTCTTCAATTTGTTCGATATCATAGTAACTCTAAACACCCTTGGCATAAGAAGATAATATTTCATTATCATTAAACTCACATAGACAGGGAAGGTGTTTTCTAGGGTTCTCAGAGCAACAAGTAAAATAATGATTTCACATAGATTCCAAGCATAGCATAGCAAACAATTAATATGATTCCATAAGAGTCTCCCTTTTTGAGATAAATGGTGACACACAAAATGAGGATGCCATCTAATGATTTTACCTCAACTAAACTAGTTGGGGTTTCAACACGAGCACAAATGGATCAAAGATGATCCAAGTAGACAACTTTAAGTGGACACATAGTCATCTTAATTTTTTGCTTTCATTTTCTGTTTTTGAGTGTTGACATGAAGGAAAAAAGCAAGCAAATGAGAAAACAATATATTTTTGTAAAAATATAATAAGTGGGGGAGATAAAAAGGAGAGGCAAAGGCAAATAAACGGCAAACAAAAAGTCGAGCAAGTAGATGATAGTTTGTCCAAAGGTACTTGATAGGTTTTGATGATGTCTCCTTGGCAATGGCACCAAAAATTCTTCCCGCTACTTGTGAGATGCGTTGGGATTTTCCCGAGGAGGAGAGGATGAAGCAGTACAGTAGAGATAAGTATTTCTCTCAGTAAGAACCAAGGTTATCAATCCAGTAGGAGAACCACACAGTACCTCATTAGCAACACCCACACACACAAAGCAAATACTGGCACCCAACGCAAACAAGGGGGTTGTCAATCCCCTCCATGTTTACTTGCAAGGATTAAATCTTGTAATGATAGGTAATAAGATAAATTTGCAAAACAAAACAAAAGAAATAAAATTGTGGCAAGGTAATTTTGTGTTTTTATATATGATAAAAGTAGACCCGGGGGCCATAGTTTTCACTAGAGGCTTCTCTCTCGAGCACATATCATACGGTGGGTAAACAAATTACTGTTGGGCAATTGATAGAAAATCGCATAGTTATGATGATATACAAGGCAATGATCATATATATAGGCATCACGTCCTAGACAAGTAGACCGACTCCTACCTGCATCTACTGCTATTACTTCACCCATCGACCGCTATCCAGCATTCAACTTGGGTATTAAGTATAAAACCGAGTAATGCCTTAAGCAAGATGACGTGATGTAGACAAAGTAAACCCAAAAAATATGAATAAACCCTATCGTTTCACCATTAATGGCAACCATACAAATACGTATCTTGTCCCCTAATTTGTCACTGGGATATAGAGCACCGCAAGATTCAACCATTACAAAGCACCTCTGTCAGGACCCCGATCCTAAGTCACATCGATCTAGCATGTAACACATCATATCACTTTGCGGCCTCATGCACGGTATTCCCATGGGTGCCACCTTACCTGGCCCGGGACCGTTTGCGCCTTTTGGCTCACGTATATGATAGTGTCGCTAGCATCCATATGACAGAGAACCCGGGCCGACATGACTAGTCGTAAACCCAAAGTGGCACTAACTTACAGGGATAGGCATACATGACCCAACAACGAATGTTGGTCATCAGCGAGTGAATCCGGGCTATAGCGGGCTAACAGGACTCCGGTAGACACCGCGTGACATTTCCCTGAAGGGACAGACACATGAACGAAGAAGGACACATGCCGGCCAGCCTAAGTGTTTCAGAGCAGTAGCAAGCTACCATGGCTCAATGGAAGCACTAGCAGACATTTCCCCATAAGAGAGGCTACCAAGAATAAACAACTAGGTTGTCGGATCCCACACATACCAAGCATTTCAGTAACATACACACAATATGCCCGATATGTGCAAATACAACATGGCATCACAACATAACTCTATGACTCAAAGTATTTATTCATTAGGCTCCGAGGAGCCAAGTATTATAAACATGGGTCTGATGACCCAGCACTCAAGTCATACAAGCAACAAGCACATGCGGAAGCATAAACATGTCTGGGTACAGATATCTGAAAAGAGAGAAGGCTAGTATGCCTATCTATCTACAAGACCCTCCAAAGGGTACAAGATCGTAGCTGAGGTAACAAGCTAAACGCCGAAGTCCATGAGGAACTACTAGTGAGACTGAACTCTCTCTTCAAAAACATGAATTAAGCAAACGTGAGTACAAATGTACCCACCAAGACTTACATCAGAACTAGCTACATATGCATCAGTATCAACAAATGGGTAGTGGAGTTTAACTGCAGCAAGCTAGCTTTGACTCGGTGGCTAACCTGAACTATGACTGCAAGTAACTCTTTTGAGGTGGCGCACACGACTCCACATATTCACCACCAATACGCCACTATGGATCTGCTCCCGTCTCCCTACGAGAAGGCCATCCGTAGCACTCACACTTATCTCTCGCATTTTAGAGTATCCACTTTCACTTGTCTATGAACTGTACAGGCAACCCAGAAGTCCTTTACCGTAGACACGGCTATTCGAATAGATGATGTTAACCCTGCAAGAGTGTACTTCTTCACACACACTCTCGCCACTTACTGCCATGTACACATCGTGTATCTCAGCAACCTTCAAGCGGAAGCCTGGCAAGGGTGTCCGCCACGACCTGACTAACCATGCAAGTCTCTAGTCCAGGTTTATCGCCTATTCGGGTTCCATCCGCAAGGAGATCCGGCCGAGGTGTCGCTCACAGCCCCAAACAATGTGTACAGGGTTCCCAAGCCCACCAAACGGGTGACACTTGGTATACCCGGCCACGGTTTCTAGTTTGTCCCAAGCCCACCTGTACCGGGTGCCACTTGGTAGACTACTAACACAACCTACAAACACCAGAAACTAGTTGCAACTCCTGGACAGAGATCAGGTTGATTAATAAGTCGAGAGAGCTTGGAGTGCCCGGAGCCCAATGTGTGGTAGTAGCTGTTCATGGATCACAAACACAGAACTCAGTTCCTGAGACAGTTTCAATGAGACAACCTACCATGTACTCCTACATGGCCTCTCACTGCCACCTTTACCAAATCGTGTTCACACACTTAGCTCTCAACAGTAAAACATGTTCACCACATTCCAATTCATCCCCGATGAATCAGACCTGACTCAACTCTAAGCAGTAGCAGGCATGACAACAAGCATGAATGAGTAGGCACATCAGGGCTCATACAACTCCTACTCATGCTAGTGGGTTTCATCTATTTACTGTGGCAATGACAGGTCACGCAAAGGAAAGGAGTTCAACTACCGCAGCATGTAATAGTTGAATTGTTGTTGTCCTAATGTAGTAAGAGAGAGCAGAAGCGAGAGAGTGGAATTGTATCAAAATGAACAAGGGGGTTTTGCTTGCCTGGCACTTCTGAAGATAGTATAGTTCTTCATCGATGTCATCGAACTCATCGTCAGAACATGTTTATCGAGAGGGAACAACCACCGATAACAGAGAAGGAACAAAATCAATGCAATTCACAATATGATGCATGACCATGACATGTCAATATCCTGTGATTTGAGCTAATGCAACTAGCAACAAGTTAAATGGAGTTGGTTCGAATCCAAGATTCAAATTCAAACTCCATATGTGGATATTCAAATGCCATTTATATGATTGGTCCTAAACAGCAGCTATTAGTTTTTTAACATGCATGAAAATTGTACAGATGGATAGATTGGATTTTTCTGATAATTTTTCATATATAAATTATTTCATTCCGAGCTACGGTTGAATTTCTATGATTTCTGGAAGTTTTGAACATTTTTCAAAATAAATAAACCATTTAAGATTTATTTAAATTCCAGAAAGAATTACTATGTCAGCATGACATCACAGTGATGTCAGCGGTTATCAAGGCCGGTCTAGGTAAAACCTGACCAGTGGGACCCATTGGTCAGTGTCACAGTGCTGGTTAGGGTCGCCAACATGTGGGCCAAGTCAACAGCCATGTCAGCACGGCCAAAACTGACGCGTGGGGCCACTGCAGTTAGTTGAACCTAAACAGGAACTAAACCATGGTTAATTAGGCAACGGGGCCCGGCTGTCAGTGTCACTGGGGTTAATTAGCGAGGCTGTTAGCGGCTAATGATGTTGCCACATCAGCTCGCCGAAGTTAAACACCGGCGAGCACACAAACGCGACGGCGTCGCTCAGGAATGCGCTACGACCGGTGGTTTGGCGCGCTGAGGGCACTGGGGCATAGCCCTTGCTCGCCCGCCTTAAGCAGCAGCGGAGTTTGTCGCGGGGCTCACCGAAATCGATGCCGGTGACGAGCCGAGTGGCGGCCGGAGCTATGGGCGCACTCGGGTTGGAGCTTGGGGGCATGTGGGGAGAAGCTGGTGCTGGCTACGGGCTCCTGGAGATGCATTGAGCGCGGTGGTGTGCTCGGCTTTGAGCTACAACGGCTCCAGCCACGGCGGCGATGAGGCACGGCGGCGAGGAGCTATCGGCTCCGATGGCCGTGGTGGTTAGAGGACGCGGACAAGCGCGGGGAGAGAGGGGAAAGGGGCAGGGGCTCATGGCGCGTCGTTTGGCGGTGTCGGATGGCTCAGGGAAGCACCGGAGGTGAGGAACGGGCACGTTGAAGAAGGCCATGTTGGCGACGCTGCGTCCCGGCTTGTTTCCTTTGGCTTGGAGACGAGGTGCTCGACGACGGAGCTTCTGGACGCGGCGGCTCAGCGGAGGGGGCTTAGTGGCCACGGTGAACGACGACGGTGGCGACGGCGCATTCGGGTGTGCTCGGGAGAGGGAGCATAGGAGGAGGGGGTCCAGGGAGAGACAGAGAGGGCTGCAGGGCGTCTCCAGACGCATCGGGTAGGCTAGGGGGCACCTCAGTGGCAAGCAGGAGGTGGCCAGGGGTGGACGCGCACGAGTCGACACGCAACAGCTCCTACTGGTGCCGGGAAGAAGACGACTCAGCCCCTGGGCTGGGCTGCTTCTGTTGGGCCGGATGCTACAAGAGTGGGCCAGGTAAGTTTGGTAAGGTTTTCTCTCTCTCTCTCTCTCTCCCATTTCTTTTTGTTTTCTATTTTTGACATTTGTTTTAATTAGGTTTTTGAACGAAACTAATTTTTCTATTTCTGATAATTCTTGCAGGGACTAAATGGATTATTCCAAAGCCTCTCAACAAGTTTCAGAATAATTGGACGTTTATTTCTTTTATAACAGAAATAAATCCAACTCAAATAGTATATGACTTAAATAAAAGGCCCAAAAATAAATATTTTAAAGCCTCCAAAAATATTGGTTTGAATTTTATTCTTGCCAATATTTTTCAAGGTTTAACTGGAACATTTTCTTGGGCTCTGTCGGTGTCAAAACCGGCGGATCTCGGGTAGGGGGTCCCGAACTGTGCGTCTAAGGCGGATGGTAACAGGAAGCAGGGGACACGATGTTTACCCAGGTTCGGGCCCTCTTGATGGAGGTAATACCCTACGTCCTGCTTGATTGTTCTTGATGATATGAGTATTACAAGAGTTGATCTACCACGAGATCGTAGAGGCTAAACCCTAGAAGCTAGCCTATGGTACGATTGTATGTCGTTCTACGGACTAAACCCTCCGGTTTATATAGACACAGGAGGGGGCCAGGGTTACACAGAGTCGGTTACAAGGGAGGAGATCTACATATCCCTATTGCCAAGCTTGCCTTCCACGCCAAGGAAAGTCCCATCCGGACACAGGACGAAGTCTTCAATCTTGTAGCTTCATAGTCCAACAGTCCAGCCAAAGGATATAGTTCGGCTGTCCGGAGACCCCCTAATCCAGGACTCCCTCAGTAGCCCCTGAACCAGGCTTCAATGACGATGAGTCCAGCGTGCAGTTTTGTCTTCGACATTGCAAGGCGGGTTCCTCCTCCGAATACTCCATAGAAGATTCTGAACACAAGGATAGTGTCCGGCTCTGCAAAATAATTTCCACATACCACCATAGAGAGAATAATATTTCCACAAATCTAATCTGTTGACGCGTTCTGACAGCACGACGTCATGTCATGGCTCGGTCTTGGTTCGAACTGTTTTTCTCAACCAGCACCGCACATATTGCGGGGCGTTTTTCTAGACACATCTTGTCAAAGCAGAGAGCATGTCCCCCTTATTATGGGATTCTCATCAATACGGACGCGGGTAACCCAACCGCGCCATTACATACGGTGCTTGGGAAATAAGAGGTTTTACCAGGCGAGGGGGAGGCGCATCGCCTCTTCCGCCCTTATAAAGGGACAAGAATTCACCCTCTTCACCCATACCTTCTTCCCAACTCATTCCATTCTGCTCAGGCCCCAACGCGCGAGCGTTCACCTCCTCTACCCACAAAAGGTCTTCCAAAGATGTCTGGATCCGGAGTAGGAGGCAAATGGATGGCCTCTACCGTCCGAGAGAAGGATATCAAAAAGCTTCGGGAGGCCGGGTATCTGGCCAAGAAAATCGTCCACCATCTCCCGACGGCGGGACAGATCGTCCCCACTCCGGAACCCCACGAGAGGGTTGCATTCCTCCCTCCCTTTGTCCACGGGCTAGGATTTCCCCTCCACCCATTCGTTCGCGGTATCATGTACTATTACGTGATCGATCTTCACGATCTATCCCCTAATTCCTTCCTCAACATCTCGACATTCATTGTCGTGTGCGAGGCTTTTCTCCGCGTTTCGCCACACTTCGGTTTATGGCTGATGGTCTTTAATGTGAAGCCCAAGGTGGTGGGCGGCGAGCACGCCGAGTGCGGGGGCGCTATGGTGAGCAAGATGCCCAACGTCATATGGCCAACGGGAACCTTTAATGATTATGTCAAGGAGTGGCAACAACAGTGGTTTTACATCATTGAGCCGAGCGGTAAGGGACGGGCCGCTTCTCCCGAGTTTCTATCCGGCGCTCCTCTACGGCTTACGTCCTGGGTCAGGAAAGGACTGGATTGGTCCTCATCTGACGAACTGTCGGTGTTCCAGACGCGCATTAAAGATATGTGAGATAAGAACATTGAACTCGTTGACGTAGTCCAGGTGATGTTAGTCCGCCGGATACTGCCTTGTCAACACTGGACCTGCAATCTATGGGAGTTTGATCCGGCCAGGCACCAAACCTTGCGAAGGCTCTTCGGCCCTTCGCACGAGGACATTTGGAAGGTGCTTTTTAAGTCCAGCAAATCATGGCCGGACTCCGCCGAAGACCGCGGGTACCAACTGTCTCGCCCTGCAAGTTCGCTGAGTATATCAAACTTTTCCATCTGCATGACCCAAAGGAAGCCCCTAATGCGTGTTCACTCAACTTTCCCGGAGCTGGACGAAGAAGGCGGAGCAGATCTATTGTTCGGCCCCGCTGCCCGAAGACCCGGCTATCCCACTTCTGACGAAGATGCTGGTCCCGGCGCCTTACAAGGTGCCGAAGAAGACGGCCGAGAAGGAGGCTAAAAAGACCCGGGGCGGCCATCGTCATCGCGGCACTTCGGGCATAATACCCGAAGGCTATGATGCCCATTCCGCCTTCGAAGAGGACGAAAAGGAGGAGGAAGATGAGTCCCCTACGAAGGGAAGAAGGAAGAGGACGGCCTCCACATCCTTGGAGGCCGAACTACCCAAAAGAGGAAAGATTCCTCGTCAAGAGGAGTCTCCTGCCGCCGCCGACAGCGGCCTGGCATGGGATCCCAGGGCCCAGCCCCTGGTGAACTCGTGAGTATATAAAATCCAAGTACGTTTAAGCGTCCGGACTCATCGTGGCTTAGTATTTTAACCTAAGCCATATATTTCTTGTAGTCCGACAAGGTCCCATACTGAACAATCCTCATCGGAGGACCTGCTGAGCTCAACCTTCCTCCAAGCAGGTGCCAAACACCGAGGCCTCGTCCCAAAAGGACCCCGGCCAAGGAGGAAAGGAAAAAATCATGAAGGTGGCGCCTGGAGGCCGAACCGCAGCCTATTCCGCCGGCGACCTCTGTCCATCGAAAAGTGTCGGATGCTTTGTTGGTGGCTCTACAAGATTCCTCCATCATTGATGAACACCGTGCCCTAATGGGCGCGGTGATTGAGAAAATTTAGTCGACCGAGAGTGGACTGAACGAAGCCTATATCAGTCTTATAAAAGGCTTTGAGGTATGTTCTATGAGTTATCGAAGAGTGTCATAGTATAGATAGTAGCCCCTGATACACTGTTCGGTGAAAGAAAGAACTGGACATGGGATCAAATTCATGATCTCAGGAAGACTCACTAAATGACATTGATTTCTCTCCTGTTTCAAGCAGATACCTGTAGCGGCTGCTGCCTCTCATACTGCGGAGATCGCCAGACTGAATCAAAGTCTAGAGCGGGCCAGAGAAGAAATTAGCCGATTGGAAATGCAGTTGAGGGATAAACAAGGTATGCACCAGCATTATGTGCATTTATTGTAAAATAAATGTTCAGTATGAAATAAGCCGCATAATATGTGCTAGGAGTTATGACCGAACTCGAGGCCCTCAAAAGGGCCGTTGCCGAGGCCGAGAAAAAGGCAGCCACGGAGCGGGCTCCTCATGAGAAACACGAAGCCAGAGTTATTAAAGCTGAGCATGAGCTGCAAGAGGCCGTAAGTAAATGCAAGGCCTTGGAGCAGAGTTTAGCAGAGAAAGAGTCCGAACTCACCAAGGCGCGCCAGGCCACGAGCGACGCCCAGGGAGAAACCCAAAGCGCGCTGCAGGGGTCCAAGAGGCGAGGAAGATCGCGGCGGGTAAGCTTTTCCCATGTAAAGAAAATATTTGAAGGGAAAACTATGTTTCTGATTGTGAATCCGGACTTCTCAGGTGTATTTGCCAAGCTACCACATAGTATTTCAGATGCCACGCACTTCTACCGAGCCGAAGGAAGGAACACCGCCGATAAGCTTTTTTGGTCTCAGTATTTGGCACCAAAATATCTGGTGCCTTTTGCCGATCAACTGAAATAGCTGATCGAACTGCATAAGGCGGCGGAACTAGCCATGAAAGATGTGGTTATCCGGCTATGGCCTGCCGAACCGATTCCAAGCAGCTACTTTAGGCTCGTAAGGCGGCTTATAAGTGCTTGCCCTTGACTTGACGCCATCAAGCGGTCGGTCTGTAAAGAAGGAGCACGAATGGCCTTTGCCCTGGCAAAGGTGCACTGGGGGAAGATGGATGCCGAAAGGCTAGTGACCGAAGGACCACCAGAGGGGAAGGATGACCGAAGGACCACCAGAGGGGAAGGATCATCGCAAGCCCGAATCATATTATAAGAGTGTCCTGAAAGGATCCTACCTTGCGGCGGAGCTATGTACCAAGGACATTATATTTCCCTGAATGCGGATCATGCTGTCCGTTGTAATGTTTAAACAAGGTCATTGATATGTCGCCTGTTATATAAAAGTTTACCCTCCTGTGCGACCATTTGTATATTAAGGCTGAGAGTTGGCCAGTCGTCGGCTTCTGCCCCCCACATAAGTAGTACGGGGGTGTTCGGGATAAACCTGAGCACTCTTTATCCCAGTTTTGGGTCCTCCAAGGGAGGTGCTCAGCACAACGAACCAGGCAATCGGACTATAGGGCTTTATTGCTCTCACTTAGCCATAGGAGCTTTAGTATGGTCGGTGCAGCCCCTTGTGTTTGGAAGACCGTACTAGGGGCTCTATAAGCGCCTGATCAGAGAAAAAAGCCGATCCATCGCACGCTGCATTGGTTATGGCATTATGCGGGAGAAATCCTTAAAGATTTTGTGACCGCTCGAACAACTGACCAGCTCTCACCGTATCATGACAGTCAGTTTTCGGCTTTCTCTACTGAGGTGCTCATCCGGAAGAACCGGGACACAATCGCAGTAGTTCTCCCAGTGCTACCTTAGCCGATATAGCGAAACGTAAGGTACCAAAACATGGGAGCCGGGCAAACCCAACTATTGACCCAAGACATGATTCGGAGCTGATGCATATAATGTTATAAGTTCGGGGTGCCGAACTTCCACGAAGGTGTTCAGACTTTTATTGCTGTGTTACGGGGAAAATGAAGCCTCCGGCATATTTAAGGCATATCGCTATGTACGGATGCCGTTTGACGAAGTGATTTCGATAAGAAATAATCAGCGGTAAAACGTCATATAAATCCACATGTTGTATTTGAATAATACGTCTATGTGTATGGGTACAAGTAATGTGATAAAAAAAGAGTTGTGATTGCAGAACCTGCTGTGACCTAGGGGGAAGAGGTTGAGTGCGGATCCGTATTGTAGCCGGACGTTCGCTGCGGGGAATGTCTAAGGATCCCCAGACGCGTTCGAGCTGCCTCTGTGGAGTCCGTCCTGGTCAGTGCAAAGGTGAACCTGTGAAGGAAATATAAGAAATGTTTGCGTGCCGGAGGGCGGTTGAGCCGCTGAGTCCGGCCTGTCGTGGCCTTCGTCGGAGTGTTTAATTGAGCCCTGGACGAGACGGAGTATCCTTCCACAAAGTTGTTCGGAGCCCTTTGACGGTGTCCGAGAGCCTAGGTGTCGACTCGAGGTTCGGCTGCAAGGTGCTGTTCGGTATTCCTGCTGCTAAGGCAGTGATGTATTTGTTGGTGCCGAAGGAAAATCCGGCCTTGGCATGAACCATGATGATGCCGCGTGGACCGGGCATTTTGAGCTTATGGTAGGCGTAATGTGGCACCGCGTTGAATCGAGCGAACGCGGTTCGCCCGAGCAGTGCTTGATAGTCACTGCGGAAAGGGGCGATTTCGAAGATTAACTCTTCGATACGGTAATTTTCTGGTGATCTGAAGATTACCTTGAGGGAAATGGAGCCTGTATAGCTGATCTCCATACCTGGTATGATGCCTCTAAAAGTGGCCTTAGTGGGCTTGATCGCTGACTGATCGATGCCCATCTTGCGCACTGTATCCTGGTAAAGCAGATTTAAACTGCTACCTCCGTCCATAAGGACTCAAGTGAGGTGGAACCCGTCTACTATTGGGTCGAGGATTAGTGCGGCTGGATTGCCCCGATTGGCGTTAACCAGGCGACCAGTGTGGTTGAAGGTGACCGGCCCTAGCTTATATTATGGGACGGTGAGTTCCGTTGAGCCGCCATCCTTAAGGGTGTATATCTGGTCCAAGTGGGACGTTTGGGTGGTATTTACCACATTCACCGATTGAGTATGGGGGGGATTTCTTTTGCCCTCCTGTGTTCAGAAATCTGGGCTCTTCGTCGCTATCGTTGCTTTGAGACCCCTCTTCATGTTTGGCGCCTGCCTTGCCAGCTTGTTTGAAGACCCATCATTCTCTGTTGGTATGGGTGGCTGGCGTTTCTAGGGTGCCATGAATTTGGCATTGACGAGCGAGTATGCGGTCCAGACTGGATGGCCGTATTATTGGTTTTATCACCATGTTTGCGGCGCTTGTGTTTGTTGCATCGTGGTTTGTCGTTGGCATCTTTGTTATCCGGAGTGCCCGGATTCCTGGATGTGTTGTTGTTGCGAGCCAGCCAGCTATCCTCGCCCGCGCAAAAGCGGGTCATGAGTGTCGTGAGGGCTGCCATAGACTTCGACTTCTCCTGGCCGAGGTGCCGGGTGAGCCACTCGTCGCAGATGTTATGCTTAAATTTCACTAAGGCCTCTACATCCGGACATTCGACAATTTGGTTTTTCTTAGTTAGGAACCGTGTCCAGAATTGCCTGGCCGATTCCCCTGGGTGCTGAGTTATGTGGCTCAAGTCATCAGCATCCGGTGGTCGTGCATAAGTGCCCTGGAAGTTGTCAAGGAATGCGTCTTCCAAGTCCTCCCAACTGTCGACGGAGTCTGCTGGCAAGCTATTCAGCCAATGCCGAGCTGGTCCTTTGAGTTTTAGTGGGAGGTACTTGATGGCATGTAGATCATCATTGCGAGCCATGTGGATGTGAAGGAGGAAATCCTCAATCCATACAGCGGGATCTGTTGTACCATCATATGATTCGATATTTACGGGTTTAAAACCCTCCGGGAATTCATGATCCATAACTTCATCAGTGAAGCATAGGGGGTGTGCGGCGCCTCTGTGCCGGGCTATATCATGATGCAGTTCATATGAGTCTTGCCTGTTGTATTCGGCCCGGCCGGATTTACCTTTGGTGTATCCGGCGCGACGATCATCGTCCCACATTGGCGCACGCGCCCGTGACCCATATATTGACCTTGCAAGTTTTGCCTTACTGTCCAATACGTCTCGCAGGTCCCGTGTGTTGCCCCGAGCCTTGGTATTTTGGATTGAGTGGCGGCGGGCTGCAGGCTAAACATCAGGCTGAAACGCCTCTTTGGCTCGGCCACGTAGTGGCCGGCCAGCCGCATCGTACACAGGTGCATGGGGTTTCAATGTTTCCTCCTCGAGGTGAGGTAGCAACCTGCATTTTGGGTAACTCTTGGAGGGGCGCTCGAGTTCGTATTCCTCGGCCACAAGGACTTCGGTCCATTTGTTTGCTAGCAAGTCTTGATCAGCTTGAAGCTGTTGTTGCTTTTTCTTCAGGCTATTTGCCGTGGCCATAAGCCGGCGCTTGAAGCGCTCTTGTTCGACGGGGTCTTGAGGCGCGATAAATTCTTCGTCGCCGAGGCTCGCCTCGTCTTCGGAGAGAGGCATGTAATTGTCCTCCTCTAGTTCTCCATCTTTTGCCTGCTCTAGAGGGTTGGCTTGTTCATCCTCCGGCTTTACATCGTGCTGGAGGGGATTGTCTTCGGCGCTATCCGGAGTGTTATTATCTCTTGTGTCGGTATCACTACTTTTGCTGTGGCGGGACTTAGAGCGGCGCCGCTGACGTTGGCGCTTGGGTTGCTTCCTGGAGGGGTCATCCTCCGCTGTCTCATCGCCATTGCGTTCTTTAGGGGTGTCCACCATATATATGTCGTATGATGATGTAGCGGTCCAGCGCCCTATGGGTGGTGGTTCCTGCTCGTCTCCTGCATCGTCGTCCATACTGTCGATGTCTTCGAGGTCGAAGTCGAGCATGTCGGTTAAATCGTCGACAGTGGCTACTGAGTGGGTGGTGGGTAGGCAGCGAGTTTCTTCGTCGTCCGCATCCCATTCTAGCCGGACATAGTTCGGCCAAGGTTCTCCTGACATGGAGAGGGACCTTAATGAATTTAGCACATCGCCGAAGGGCGAGTGTTGAAAGATATCCGCGGAGGTGAACTCCATGATCGGCGCCCAGTCGGATTCGACGGGCACGGATGTAAGCGGCTCGGAGTTCGTGGCAGGAGGTGAATCCAGTGGTTCAGCAACACGGCTCTCGTAAGGGGTGAAGTCAGTATCCGGCTCCATCGCTAGTGAGAGTGCGGTCTCCATGGCACGGTCTATCCCTCCGCTCTCGGATGGCGCGATTTGCTCCGGATTGATGGCCGGAGTAGTTGTAGATGGGATATCCTGAACACTGTCTGACGACAGAGTTACATCGTGCTCGTCGTGACTATGCGGCGCACCTGACACGGGCTCGAATCCGTCGAAGATCAAGTCTCCGCGGACGTCGATAGTGTAGTTTAAGTTTCCGAATCTGACCTGATGGCCAGGGGCATAGCTCTCGATCTGCTCCAGATGGGCAAGCGAATTAGCCCGCAGTGCGAAGCTGCCGAACAAAAAGATCTGTCCAGGGAGGAAAACCTCACCCTGGACCGCATCTCTACCGATGATCGAAGGAGCCATCAAGCCTTATGGTGACGACACAGTGGAACTCTCAATGAAAGCACCAATGTCGGTGTCAAAACCGGCGGATCTCGGGTAGGGGGTCCCGAACTGTGCGTCTAAGGCGGATGGTAACAGGAAGCAGGGGACACGATATTTACCCAGGTTTGGGCCCTCTTGATGGAGGTAATACCCTACGCCCTGCTTGATTCTTCTTGATGATATGAGTATTACAAGAGTTGATCTACCATGAGATCGTAGAGGCTAAACCCTAGAAGCTAGCCTATGGTATGATTGTATGTCGTCCTATGGACTAAACACTCTGGTTTATATAGACATTGGAGGGGGCCAGGGTTACACAGAGTCGGTTACAATTGAGGAGATCTACATATCCGTATTGCCAAGCTTGCCTTCCATGCCAAGGAAAGTCCCATCCGGACACGGGACGATGTCTTCAATCTTGTATCTTCATAGTCCAACAGTCCGGTCAAAGGATATAGTCCGGCTGTACGGAGACCCCCTAATCCAGGAATCCCTCAGGCTCCTTTGATGAGATTTTAATGTTGATTATTTCTGAACTGATTTCTGAGGGTTTCAACTAACCTCAATTCAACTTTCCGAATTAGACATGATGCATGAATGCTTGTGCAACTATTTGCAACCAAATTCTAGGGCTGTGACAACCTCTGCCATTGCAAGATAAATCAATCTAGTTGGCCAAACTAAGCGGATAGATCAGAGAGAAATACAAAACTATAATAATCATGCATAAAAGAATGTAACGACCCGAGACCGATGCTTTGGATGCCTTCCATTTATTGTCGTTGTCTTCGTGTGCTTCAATTGCTTTGTTGCATTCATCATGTCATCTCTTGCATCGCATCATGCCATCATATCATTAATTTTATAACTCTTTTAAATAAATTATATGGATCTTCGATCCATTTAAATTGAGGGAAGGGTGACTTCTCTTTATAACTTATCCTCCCAATATCAGGGAGCTATTATAAAATATTCCATTGATTTGGAAATTACCCATGAACTCACTTGCAATTTAATTCCATGCATGTTCTGCTTCAAGTTTCACCTCCAAACTTTGCCAATAATTCTTTTCCCTTTTATCAAGGCTCTTCCTAAATGTTCAACATTTTTGGACACTTCGGAATCCTACTCATTATTCAAACCATTTGAATTAAATTCAAATGCATTTGAATTTAAACCTTGCAATCTTGCCCACTTCAATTTTCTTGGAACGAGCACATTTTTGTGAGTCCGGGAAAATTATCCGCGTGTCCAACTTCTTCCCCTAACAACTCCTTCCTTCTCCTTTTCTTTGTTTTTTTTTCCTGTTTTTAGAAATAAGTATAAGAGGGAGAGAGAAGAAAGCCCAGCTGGGCCTCCCAACTCCCGCGCCGGCCCATCTTCTTCACGGCCCAAGGCCCAGCCGACCTCTTCCTAACCCTAGCCCGACCTCCCTCACCCCCTCGATCCCCATCTCCCTCCAGCGTCGTCACCCACACATCAATGCCAGGGAGCGCTCTCGATCCCCTCTCCTCATCCCGATTCCTTGCTCTCTCCCTCGACCCGATCGAGAGTGGTCACCGACCCTCTACCGCCGGCCGGCCACAGGAGCACCGCACCTTGGCCTCCTTCCTCCTCGACTCCCTTGCTGCTCGCCGCCCTTCCTTCTCTTCCGCAGCTCCTCGCGGCCTTCGCGCCCCTGTCGCTGCTCCCAGCATCGGCGACCCCTCCAACCGCGCCACTTCTCAACCACTGCGCCACCCCAGCCGTTCCCCGAGCTCGCACCGCCCCTCGCCCAGCCTTCGTGGCGAGCTATTCCAAGGGGAGGAGCTCCTCTCCTGCTCCTGCATGCCACTGCCACCCTCCACGGCGAACCCCCTCACCTCCCTTGCCCCACCGGAGCCCAAGTTCGGCGCCGCCTCGCCGCCTTGATCCCGCCGTCCGTTGCCCGCTCCTCGCAGGGTTTCGCCTGCCGCTACTCCCTGTAGGACTTCACAGTGGCCTCGTCTCTGCTCGCGGGAGGACGAGCACGACGCGCCCAACCGTCATCGCTTCCCTGAGCTCCCTCTCGCACCTGACCACGTCCAACCGTAGGTCTCTGCGCCTTCATCCTCCCGCCGTGGTACAACATCTCCGCGAGTCATCCTCCGCCTCTTGTCGTTTTGAGGCAGCTCCACGCCAAACCCCATCTCTGTGGATTTTGTCAAGATCCATCCCACAGGATTTCGCCAAGACCGATGCCCGAACAAGTACCTCTATGAGGATATGCCAAGTTCAACTCGTTCTCGTGTACAACTACCGTCGTCTTGGATTGCGCCAAGTACCACAACGCCCACAACCCTCAGATCCGTCATGTTCGACTATGACTCGTGTACGACTATGCGGGATTCCCCGGACGCCAAGTTCAATGATGCGCCAAGTACCTCTACAAACGACCTGAACATCTATGTAACATGTACCACTACTTCCACTACGACCGTTCCGAGAACGTCTACTTTCTCTACATCGCACCGAGTCGATCCGCTCCGTAAATGCATGCTTCGAAGGTATAACCCCGAGACGATGCCCGTGAACGAATGCATGTGTGATTGTATGAGATGCCCGCATTTACACCATGTTCGAGTTGTCACTTGCTCGGTCCTCCTTGTTTGCCGTGCGTCGACCCGTGGGAACCTGGTAATCGGGATCACCCCACCATCTTTCGCATGTTTTGTAGATCCACACTTTCATTGGCACCGATATTTCAATGAGTTGTCGGATCATCGGAATGTTGTCGTGGCACCACTTCCATTGTCGTTGCCGTGGCACCCCTTTCTTTCCCCATGGTGAAAAATGCTCCCTATCATATTAAATGTCAACATTTTCATAAAATTACATAAACTTGCCTATGTCATTCGCATCATGTTAAAAACATTTAAAATGTTTAAAATTATTGTTTTCATTAAATTGCTCTATGCACATGAGGATTTACCGGAATTGTTGTTTGATGTTTCCGGACTCATTTAAACTTGCCTAAATAGTTAGTTTTGTTATGCTTCACCTCTTGCCATGTTTAACAACATTTAAACTTGTTGGGTTCATAACAAGAATGAACTAAATAATTGAATGTGGTGTTTCGTCAATATGCAACTCATTGCATATTGAGCTCCACTTAATTTGTAGTATTGTTTGTTGCACTTTGCTTTGCCATGCCTCTGTAAACCGGACATGCATCATATTTCATTGTGCATCATGCCATGCTTATGTGACGGTTGTTTACTATGTTGTTTGCTTCTTTCCGGTTGGGCTTTTCCTTCCGGTTACATTTCGATTGTGAGGATCCGTTCGACTATGCTGGTTCATCTTCTTCATGGACTCAGTCTTCTTCCTAGCGGGATTGCAGGCAAGATGACCGTCACCTTGGATCTCACTACTATCTTTGCTATGCTAGTGGTCTCGATGCTATCGATATGTCGCGCTTCCTACCACTTGTTTATCAAGCCTCCCAAATTGCCATGACAGCCTCTAACCTTTTCCATCATCCCAGCAAACCGTTGTTTGGCTATGTTACCGCTTTGCTCAGCCCCTCTTATAGTGTTGCTAGTTGCAGGTACAGTTGCAGTTTGTTCCATGTTGGGACACGGATATCATGGGATATCACAATATCTCTTATTTAATTAATGCATCTATATACTTGGTAAAGGGTGGAAGGCTTAGCCTTTTGCTTGGTGTTTTGATTCACTCTTGCCGCCCTAATTTCCATCATAACGATGTTATGTTCCTTGATTTTGTGCCCCTAACACGATGAGGGTTTATGGGCCCCTCTTGACAGTTTGCTTTGAATAAAACTCTTCCAGCAAGGCTCAACATTTGTTTTACCATTTGCTCAACATAATAACTTAACATGATAATAAACTTGATGCATAGGGAGTTAGCGCTACCGGAGGTTCGTTATTCAACCTAATATAGGGGGCCAACACTGATGGTGTTGGTCCCAAACGGGCAGACTGTGGGGCCGCCTCGGGGAAACCCAAGGTATTTGGTATATACCTGTAGGATGACCCATCCGGACGTGGCCTGCGACAAGATACGTGCGGCTATTGTCAGGGTGTCGGCACGCCGGGAGGTCTTGCTGGACTAGTTTTACCATTGTCGAAATGTCTTGTGCATCGGGATCCCGAGTCTGATCGGATGTCCCGAGATGGAAGATTGTCTCCACGGATTGTGAGCTTGTCATGGGCTAAGTTGAGACACTCCTGCAGGGTTTAAATTTTCGAGAGTCGTGCCCGCGGTTATGTGGCAAATGGGAATTTGTTAATATCCGGCTGTAGAGGACTTGGACTAAACTCAATTAAAATACACCAACCACGTGCGTAACCGTGACTGTCTATTTTCGGGGAAGTTCGAGAGGAGAACACGGTTGGGTTATGTTTGAACGTAAGTAGTTCATGATCACTTCTTGATCATTACTAGTTTGCGACTGTTTGCATAGTTTCTCATCTTACTCTTGTACTCATAAGTTAGCCACCATATAAATCTTAGTGCTGTTGCAACCTCACCACTTATCCAATCCATACCCATTAAGATTTGCTAGTCTTGATACCCATGGTAATGGGATTGCTGAGTCTTCGTGGCTCATAGATTACTACAACAACTATTGCAGGTGCAGGTTATGTGAAGCTTTGACATGAGAGTGATGCTTGCTTGCTTTTGGAGTTCTTCTTCTTATTCGATCAAGGGATAGGTTCCGGGTCGGGGAGCCTGGGACTAGCAGGGTGGATGTCATTCTTCTTTTTCGTTTGATTTCATCCGTAGTCGGATCCTGCTCTTCTGTATGATGATTGCTATGTATTGATGACTACTATATTCATGATGTAGCTTGTGGCGAGTGTAAGCCTTTATCTTGTATTCTCATCTATTCAGTACATGGTATGTTGTAATGATATCCGCCTTGTTATGCGCTCTAAATGCGATTGTGCCCCGATCTTGAGTTCATCACGTGATTGGGATATAATCGCATCTTGGGTGCTAAAAGTTGCTATCAGAGCCTTACCGACCTTAGGAGCCCCCTTGATTGATCAAACCGCTAATGTTGTTGAGTCTAGAAAAAAAACTGTTTTGAGTCTAGTTATATATATCGGAGAGTAGGAATTCTTTTTACTCCTTATCCCATTCGTCGCTCTGGTAAGGACTCGTGACGTAGGTGTTTTTCCACTCTTCTCTCCTTTTTCTCTCAGATTTTTAGGATCACGCAGGTATTGTTGGATCGTTGCGATATCATTTTGACGGGAATTCTTTCTTGGTGCCTCCTGACATTTAGGGGTTGTGGCAGTGTCTTGGGGAGTTGAGCTTCAAGGTGTTTTTGTCATAGTGTTTATCGTTTCAGTTCCGGAATACCAAAGTTTGCCGACATCGAAAACTCTTATATACTCTTTGTGGTGAGAGTAGTTTGACGACACCCAATACTGGGGAGAGTGATGAGATGTATTGCCACATCTACTATATCGGATGTTTTCGAAGGTCTGAGGTACATGATTTTCGAGGTTTTCTTGGTTATGTGTTGACGGATGGATACAATTGGAGCGTAGGGCTTGTTACTTGTGTGAGATATTTGTGCCCCCCTGTATCCCCAACACCAGATTGCATAACTAGAAATTTTTGGGAGTTAATAGGTGGGAATTCAAGTAGTTACCTAGGATATCTTTCCGACAGATGCATGATATGAGATTGGGGTTCGACGTCTAGTGGTCCGCCTGTCCACGGTTGGTTTTACAGTGGTCCCATTATGTCTTAAAGAGTCTTTCGCTATGCTGACTCGGGGACGCTTCGTATGTCATGTGCACTGCGTTGTACATGATGGTGCTGTACGATCGAGCCCGTGCGGGCCCCACCATGAAAATTTCGAACGAAATCTCTATCATATGTTTGTTTCCGGATTATTCTGCAAGCCCGATCCTTTGTTTTGTTTTGAGTTGTGGTATTCGAGTTGCTTCGAAGTCAAGTGTTGATTCCATGCCTTTTCCCAAATGGTGTTCTCATATTTCTACGTGAATGCTAATCCTTCTTGATCATTGAGGCTTTCATGTCAATTCTTTTCCAACCGGCGTGCTTCTCTTCAAGTGGATCCGATCATTTCAACATCCGCAAGATCAATTCAAAGTTTTCTCAACGGTGTGTGTTTCATCCGTCCCCAAGTTGCCTTTGTTTTCCTGCCCTCCCACCCTTTTTGTTCAAGGGCTCTAGTTTCTTAATCAAGTATCCATCTTATGGATGTGAAGTTTCTTCATTCTTTCCTTCAATGTTCTTATCCGGTGATTCTCATGAAGATGCTAAGGAAGCTTCAAGTTCATCATTCATCATTCTCATATTCTTTTCCGGTGGATTCAATTCAAGCTTCTAGTATTGATCATACCCCTTTCCCCAATTCAAATGATTTCCCATGCCGGTGCACCTCTTAATTGTTCACTTCTCGCTATTCATTTGTTCCGAAGTGCGAAGATATCTCAGAAGATTCGTGATTCCATTCTTATTCCGTTCAAGGCTATTTTGAGGTTGTTATCTCATTCGAGCCATTTAATTCAACTGGTGCAATCTCTCTTTTAAAAATTATTCAACGATGTTTTATTTTGAGTGGGCCCTAACCCACAGGTCTTTTCCAAGGATCTTACCTAACTCTTCTAATTTTTTCCAGAGCTATTCTAAAATCTTTTCAAAGTATGACGTAAGAATGAATTTTCATCAGTCATATGTCTTTCTCTAAGATCTTTCAAATTCTTTTCATTGTTGGTTCAACCTTTCTATTCTTCATTCCAGAGTGTCTCAACAATTCATGGTGGTGCTTCTCGTCGTCATTCTCGGATTTGAAGACCGAAGAAGAGTTTCTCTTCAATCTTATCCGTTCTTTCAAAGATGCATACTTGAAGCTTGCCGCCATCCTCTCATAATTGTTTTCGATTGTGAGAATTCTTTTCACCCATCTAGAGCAATTCATGAGTCTTTTCAATTTGATTCTCCGGAGCCCATCATCTCAGAATTATTCGTTCCCAACTTTCAGCTCTCATTCTCCAATTCTTACTGGTGCCTCATTCGAGTATTCTTTAATCAGCTCATGATCTCTTCATTCTCTTGTATCTAAACTCACTCAAGTATCTTTGTTCGTTTTCTTATTCTTCCCGGTGATTCGTTCCCTTTGCATCATTCATTTTCAAATTCTTATGATGGTCCATTCAAGATTCGTCTTCTTTTGTTATCATATCAATCCACTTGTTCTCTCATAATCCTACCGGTGGTCTGTGAGTTGAGCAATATCTCTCTGCAATCCTTTTTCAATGAGTATAAGTAGTATGGCAGATCCGTTGCTTGTCATCAATTTAAATTGGTAAAGGATATGCATAACATATTTCTTATTCTTGTTTCATCCAAGTGATTAATTCCTTATTCTGGAGGTTCATCAAAATTCTTGGTTTCAATTGTTCATCTTTCTTTTCCAGAGTTCCAAGTTTTCTCAGTTATATCATCGCGAAGCTCCATCCAAATCATTGTAAGGCTTCAATCTTATTCTTTCAAACCTTCATGTCTTTTCTACCATCTTTTCGTTACCGGAGTTCTTCATGGATACTCTACATGGTGGTTCATCAAGGATATAATTCATTCTCGAAGTGTTCGTCAAGATTCTTGTTCGAGAAGCTCAAGTATCCTTCATCTTGCATTCCAAAGTGCAATTCTTCTCCATTATCTTTTGAGGTGGTGTTATGTCATTCTCGATAATTTCCCATCGTGTTTCATGATTCACAAGTTTTCAAGAGTAACATATTTTAAACCCATTGAGGGAGTCCTGGATTAGGGGGTCTCCGGATGGCCGGACTATTGGACTATGAAGATACAAGATTGAAGACTTCGTCTCGTGTCAGGATGGGACTCTCCTTGGCGTGGAAGGCAAGCTAGGCAATACGGATATGGATATCCCCTCCTTTGTAACCGACCTTGTGTAACCCTAGCCCCTCCGGTGTCTATATAAACTGGAGGGTTTTAGTTCGTAGGACAATAACAACAATCATACCATAGGCTAGCTTCTAGGGTTTAGCCTCTCCGATCTCGTGGTAGATCAACTCTTGTAATACTCATATCATCAAGAATAAATCAAGCAGGATGTAGGGTTTTACCTCCATCGAGAGGGCCCAAACCTGGGTAAAAACATCGTGTCCCTTGTCTCTTGTTACCATCCGCCTAGACGCACAGTTCGGGACCCCCTACCCGAGATCCACCGGTTTTGACACCGACATTGGTGCTTTCATTGAGAGTTCCTCTGTGTCGTCGCCGTTAGGCTTGATGGCTCCTACGATCATTGATAGCGATGCAGTCCAGGGTGAGACTTTTCTCCCCGGACAGATCTTTGTGTTCGGTGGCTTCGCACTGCGAGCCAACTCGCTTGGCCATCTGGAGCAGATTGAAAGTTACGCCCCTGGCCACCAGGTCAGGTTTGGAAGCTTAAAGTACACGGCCGATATCCGCAGAGACATGATCTTCGACGGATTCGAGCCTCTGCCTTGTGCGTCACGCGGTCATGATGAGTACGATTTATCTCTACCAACAGACAGTGTTCAGGAGATCGCACCGATAGCCGCTCTGACCCTCAATTCGGAGCCAGTTGCGCCGTCCATGGACGGGTGGATGGACCCTGCCACGGAGGCCTTACCCTCAGCGGCGATCGAGCCGAACATCGACCTTACTCTACACGAAAGCCGTGTTGTCAGACTGCCGGATCCTTCTCCGGCCACGGACTCCGAACCGCCTGCGCCCATTCCTAGCGAATCCGATTGGGCGCCGATCATGGAGTTTACCTCCGCGGATATATTTCACCACTCGCCCTTTGGCGACATACTGAACTCATTAAGGTCTCTCTCCTTGTCAGGAGGATCCTGTCCGAACTATGTCCGGCAGGATTGGGATGCGGATGCCAAAGAAATTCGCTGCCCACCCACCACCCACTCAGTAGCCACTGTCGACGACTTAACCGACATGCTCGACTTCGACTCCAATGACATCGACGGTATGGACGACGATGCGGGAGACGAAGAGGAACCACTGCACACAGGGCACTGGACAACCACCTCATCATACGATATATACATGGTGGACACATCCAAAGATGGCAATGGCAACGAGACAGCGGAGGATGACCCCTCCAAGAAGCAACCCAAGCGCCGACGTCAGCGCCGCCGCTCTAAGTCCCGCCAAAGCAAAAGTGGTGATACCGGCACAGTAGATAATAACACTTCGGATAGTGCCGAAGATGGCAACAATCCCCTCCAGCATGATCCAGGACAAGAGGATGGAGAGGCCAGCCCTCCAGAGAGAGCGGCAGATGGAGAGGCGGAGGATGATAATTACATGCCCCCCTCCGAAGACGAGGCAAGCCTCGACGATGACGAATTCGTCATGCCAGAGGATCCCGTCGAACAAGAGCGCTTCAAGCACCGGCTTATAGCCACGGCAAATAGCCTTAAGAAAAAGCAACAGCAACTTCAAGCTGATCAAGATCTGCTAGCTGACAGATGGACTGAAGTCCTCGCGGCCGAGGAATATAAACTCGAACGCCCCTCCAAGAGTTACCCAAAATGCAGGTTGCTACCCCGACTGGAGGAAGAAGCATATGACGCGGCTGATCGGCCACCTCGTGGCCGCGATAGAGAGGCATTCCAGCCAAAAGCTCAGCCTGCACCCCGACGCCATTCAAATAAAAAGGCATGGGGAAATATGCCAGACCTGCGAGACGTACTGGAGGACAAAGCAAAACATGCAAGATCGATCTACGGATCACGAGGGCGCACCACTACGCGAGACGATAAACGTCACGCCGGATACAGTAAAAGTAAATCCAGCCGGGCCGAACACAGCGGGCAAGACTCATTGGAGCTACATCGCGATATAGCCCAGTACAGAGGTGCCGCACACCCCTTATGCTTCACAAATGAAGTAATGGATCATCAAATCCCAGAGGGTTTCAAACCCGTAAACATAGAATCATACGACGGCACGACAGATCCTACGGTATGGATAGAGGATTTCCTCCTGCAAATCCACATGGCCCGCGGTGACGACCTACACGCAATCAAATACCTCCCACTCAAACTTAAAGGACCAGCTCGGCATTGGCTCAACAGCTTGCCAGCAGAGTCCATTGGCTGTTGGGAAGATCTGGAAGCCGCATTCCTCGACAACTTTCAGGGCACTTATGTGCGACCACCAGACACCGATGACCTGAGCCATATAATTCAGCAGCCAGAGGAATCGGCCAGGCAATTCTGGACACAGTTCCTAACAAAGAAAAATCAAATCCTCGACTATCCGGATGCAGAGGCCCTAGCAGCTTTTAGACACAACATCCGCGACGAGTGGCTAGCCCGACACCTTGGTCAGGAAAAAGCCGAAATTTATGGCAGCCCTCACGACACTCATGACCCGCTTTTGTGCGGGAGAAGACAACTGGCTGGCTTGCAGTAATAACATATCAAAGAACCGTGGTACTTCGGATACCAAGGACGGCAATGGCAGGTCACATCCCAACAAACATAAGCGCCGCATTAACAGTGACAATACCGAGGATACGACAGTCAATGCCGGATTCAAAGGCTTTAAAACCCGATCAGCAGAAAAAGGCATTTAAAAGAAGCACTCCGGGCCCGTCCAGTTTGGACCGCATACTCGATCGCTCGTGTCAAGTACACGGCACCCCCGACAAGCCAGCCAACCACACCAATAGGGATTGTTGGGTATTCAAGCAGGCCGGCAAGTTAAATGCCGAAAACAAAGATAAGGGGCCACATGGCGATGACGAGGAAGAGCCCCGGCAGCCGAACACCGGAGGACAGAAGAGGTTCCCCCCACAAGTGCATACGGTGAACATGATATATGCAACCCACATCCCCAAGAGGGAGCGGAAGCATGCGCTCAGGGACGTATATGCGTTGAAGCCAGTCGCCCCAAAGTTCAACCCATGGTCCTCCTGTCAGATCACCTTGGATCGCAGGGACCACCCCACTAGTATCCGTCATGGCGGATTCGCCGCACTGGTCCTAGACCGAATCATTGACGGATTTCACCTCACTCGAGTCCTTATGGATGGCGGCAGCAGCCTGAACCTGCTTTACCAGGACATAGTGCGCAAAATGGGTATAGACCCCTCAAGGATCAAACCCACAAAACAACCTTTAAAGGCGTCATACCAGGTGTAGAGGCCCATTGCACAGGCTCAGTCACACTGGAAGTGGTCTTCGGATCCCCGGATAACTTCCGAAGCGAAGAGTTAATCTTCAATATAGTCCCGTTCCACAGTGGTTACCATGCACTGCTCGGGCGAACCGC
Source organism: Triticum aestivum (assembly GCF_018294505.1). NCBI lineage: Eukaryota > Viridiplantae > Streptophyta > Magnoliopsida > Poales > Poaceae > Triticum > Triticum aestivum. Next base: position 274,717,560 of record NC_057797.1, on the reverse strand, counting down.
ATTGCGAGATTCAATGTGGTACCACATTATGCATACCTCAAGCTCAAGATGCCAGGAACTCAGGGGGTCATTACAGTTAACGGAAACACAGAGCGGTCTCTCCGAACGGAGGAGCACACTGCGGCCCTTGCAGCGGAAGCGCAAAACAGCCTCTTAAGGCAATCCACTAGTTCGGCGTTTAAGGACCCAAACACCTTCAAGCGCGCCCGGAGTAATCAGCAACAGGACCTCCTGGCACGTTCCGAGCTCGCATAGCAATGCGGCCCCCACCCCGGCCCAAGCCAAACAGCATAATTCGTGCCATGCGTACATAATTACGCATTAAAAATACCATGGGCACAGGCGGGGAGGGGGGCATGACTATGGCATGCCCCAAGACGCGGCTTAAACCGCACTAGGGGCTTCCCGTTTTCTTATTTTTTTTCTTCAGGACTTTAATCTCTGGAAACTCGGTCCGGCAGCATGATTGCCGAACATATGATGCAGCAACCAAGAAGGCAGAAAGCTACGTCACACCACGGAACTCCCAGGTGGATTACGATAACGAGTGTAATACTTGCCTTAATACTATTCTTCAACTCACCCTTGGAGGGGACATAGTCCTACTTTTTGCTTATTGCACTGCATGTATCATTCTGCTTTAACGCACCTTTTTGAATAAACAATGCATAGCATTAAGACTATTATTGCATTCTTCTTTATATATATATATATATATATATATATATATATATATATGTTCATTGATGACATCCAGCACCTGTACACTCTGGTATGGCCAATACGCTAGGGGCTTAAGCATACCCCACAATACGGCGTGAGAAGTCCGGACACTTTCAACAGTGCGGCACCCCGAACTTATAGCATTATACGCATCAGCTCCGAATCATGTCTTGGGTCAATAGTTGGGTTTGCACGGCTCCCATGTTTTGGTACCTTACGTTCCGCTATGTCGGCTAAGGTAGCACTGGGAGAACTACTGCGATTGTGACCCGGTTCTGCTGGGCTAAGCACCTCCGTAGAGAAAGCTAAAACTGACTGTCATGATAAGGCGAGAGACTGGTCGCTGTTCGAGAGGTTTTCGAGTCCTTAAAGACTTATGCCGCTTAGAGAGAGGAGTCGGCCCTGTCCGGCTTAAGGCGTGTAGCGCGCCCCGAGTTCGGCCTTTCGAACACTAGGGGCTTCACTGAAATTTAAAATTATAGAATACTATGGTTAAGTGAGAGTGATAACGCATTATCGTCCGATTGCCTTGTTCGTTGTGCTGAGCACCTCCCTCGAAGGACCCAAAAATGGGAACAAGAGTGCTCAGGTTTACCCCGAACACCCCAGCACTCGTGGCATGGGGGCAGAAGCCGACGACTAGCCATCTCTCAGATTTGATAAACAGCCGAACATAAGGTAATATTTTAAATTCAAACAACCGTTGCATAGCGCATATGAACAAGTTTTCATGAATACAAGATTACACGAGCAGGTTTACTCAAACATTGTATCTTTGGCACACTCGTCCGCTATGAGACGGGCACCCTTTAGGACACCCTCATAGTACATTTCGGGGTGGCGATGCTCCTTGCCCTCCGGCAGCCCTTCCTTGATCAGCTTCACGGCGTCTAGCTTGGCCCATTGCACCTTCACACGGACGAAAGCCCGGCGTGCACCTTCGATGCAGATGGATTGCTTGACGACTTCCAGCCGTGGGCAGGCATCCACAAGCCGCCTCACTAGGCCGAAGTAGCTGTTCGGAAGGGCGTCGCCAGGCCACAGCCGGACTATAAAGCCCTTCATGACCTGTTCGGCCGCCTTGTGTAGCTCACCAGCTGCTTTAGCTGGTCGCTCATAGGCACCGGGTGTTCGGTCCCAGTATATTGGGCCTAGAACAACTTCTTCGTTGAGCTTCCCTCCTCGCCCTGGTAAAACGTTGCGGCATCCGACACGCTGCGGGGCAAATCTGCGAATGCTCCTGGAGAGCTCCGGATTCGGGTAAGTAACAAGTAATTTACTTTCACATGCCTGCTTTGCATATAGAATGCCTTACCCGCCGCTATCTTCTTCATCACATCAATCTCCTGGAGGGCCTTTTGGGCTTCGGCCTTGGCATTCTTTGCACTCTCGAGGGCCGCGGCAAGCTTGGACTCTCGTGTCTTCAAGTCAAGCTCCAACGCCTCGTGCTTTGTCACGAGAGCGGGGAGCTCTTGTTGCACCTCGCCCACCCGAGCCTCCTGCCTTTCCCGCTCGGTGCGCTCCTTGGTCGCTTTGTTTTCAGCCTTGGATAGCGCTTGCTTCAGGGTCGCCACCTCGGCCGTGGCCCTTGGCAAATTCATGATGATCCTGTCATTTTGCAATCGCATTCCTTTCATATATGTCCATAGACTAGGTACTACTTACCTTTGTTCTCCTCGAGCTGCCTCTTGGCAAGGCCGAGCTCTTCCTTGGACCCTTTGAGGTCCTGCTTCAGTGCGGCAACCTCCGCAGTCAGTGCGGCAGAGGCTAGCAGCGAAGCATGCATACGCATATAGACATACTTATATTAGACTCCTGCGATATTGTTTGATCCTCTGTTCGGCTTTTCTTTGTGAACACCGAACAGAGCATCAGGGGCTACTATCTATGGGGTAATATTTTTCCCATATTTCAAAAACTTACCTCAAAGCCTGTTAGAAGGCTGGCACAGGCTTCAGTCAGTCCGCTCTTGGCGGACTGAACCTTCTGGACCACCGCACTCATAATAGTGCGGTGCTCCTCGTCGATGGAAGTGCTGCGAAGCGCTCCCAGTAGATTGTCCGGTGCCTCTAGATGGACAGAGGTCACCGGCACATGCGTCTTGCCCCTCTTGGAAGGAGGCCGCCTGCCCGAGTCCGAAACCACTGGAGGTTCCGGCGCGGTGTTCGGCTGAGGGCCGAACTCGGAGCCCTCAGGGGCCTTGTTCCCTCTGCTCCCGGAGTCCGGAAGGTCGCCTTGAGGCTCCTCCGGGACTGTCTCCCACCCGGTGCCTCTTGAGACAACACCTCGGCGTTGCTATCCATATCCGACAAGTCCAGGGAGCCGTCCGACGAGGATACGTCGATACGGGCTCGGGGCGGTCTGCATAATCACGATTCAGCGTTAGGAGAAGCAGTGCGACAAAGGAATGCTATGAGCTACTCTGGTATCCGAATACTTACGACTTCGCCAGGGGCTTGGCCCTGGGCAGACACTCGTCTTCTCCTTCGGCGGCGGTGGTGGAACTGTCCGGAAGGAGAGTCCTTCCCTTCTTACCCTTCGCCCCCCCCAGTTGGGGCGGCCTTCCTTTTCTTGTCTCCGCCGACTAGAGGGGGAGCGTCTTCATCTTCCTGCTCGTCTTTGGGGGAGGAGTGCATCGCGGAGTTATCAGACGATAAGTCCGATAACACCTGGCGTCGGGAACTCTTTCGGGTTCCCTTGGCCTTCTTGGTCTTCTCCGGCACCTTGTAAGGAGCCGGAGTCTGCATCTCTGTCAGGAGAGCGTCCGCAGTGTCTTCGGGCAGAGGGGCCGGACAGTTAATCTACCCCGACGTCTCCACCCAGTCCCGTCAAAGGCATGGAGCTCAGACCCCGCACATGGTTAAGCTAGGGGAAATAAATGTTCTACCGAATGTATAGAACTCACCGAATGCGCTTGGCGCTTAGCCCGCGGTCCTCGGTGAGGGAGGGAGGGACCTCGGCGCCCTTGAACAGCACCTTCCAAACGTCCTTGTGCGTCATGTCGAAGAGCTTGCTCAGAGTCTGGTGCTGGGCTGGGTCGAACTCCCACAAGTTGAAGTCCCGTTGTTGGCACGGGAGGATCCGGCGGATGAGCATGACCTGGACTATATTGACAAGCTTGAGCTTCTTGCCGGCCATATTCCGGATACATTTCTGGAGTCCGTCCAGCTCTACCGATGAACCCCAGGACAGGCCCTTCTCTTTCCAGGAGGTGAGCCGCGAGGGGATTCCGGATCGAAACTTGGGGGCAGCCACCCATTTGGCGTCACGCGGCTCGGTGATGTAGAACCACGCCGATTGCCACCCCTTTATGGTCTCCACGAAGGAGCCTTCAAGCCATATAACGTTGGGTATCTTGCCCACCATGGCTCCGCCGCATTCTGCTTGTTGGCCGCCCACCACCTTCGGCTTGATATTGAAGGTCTTTAACCACAGGCCGAAGTGGAGCCGGATGCGGAGGAAAGCCTCACACATGACGATGAACGCCAAAATGTTGAGGACGAAGTTCGGGGCCAGATCATGGAAGTCCATCCCGCAGTAGAACATGAGACCACGAACAAATGGATGGAGGGGAAACCCCAGTCCGCGGAGGAAGTGGTGGAGGAAGACTACCCTCTCATGAGGTTCAGGGTTAGGAACGATCTGCCCCGCAGCGGGCAGCCGATGCGCGATATTCGCAGCCAAGTATCCGGCTCCGCGCAGCTTCTTGATGTGTCCCTCCGTAACGGAGGAAGCCATCCATTTGCCTCCCGCTCCAGACATGATTGGAGAAGGTTGAGGGGAAGGATGAGGGCTTTGGCATTAGAGCTCGAGTGCGCAAGAGTGGATGAGCAAGGAGGAAGAAGGCGTGGGTAGAAAAAGGTTAAACCTTGTCCCTTTATAAGGGCGGCCGAAACTATGTGCCCCCACTAGCCTGGTAAAACTCGCTTATCCCCCAAGCGTTGTAATCAATGGCGCGGTTGGGTTACCCACGCCCGTATTGATGAGAATCCCATAATAAGGGGGACACGATCTCCGCTTTGATAAGACGTGTCAGGAAACTACCTCGCGTTATGTGCGGAGTTAGTTAAAGGAAACGGGTCGAATAATCACCGGGCCATGACATAACGTCATGTTGCCGAAACGTGTCAGCAGATTAGATTTGTGGAAATATTATTCTCTCTATGGTGGTATGTGGAACTTATTTTGCAGGGTCGTACACTATCCTTATATTCAAATTCTTCCGGGTTGTATTCGAAGGAGGAACCGCCTTGCAATGTCGAAGACAACACTGCGCGCCGGACTCATCATCATTGAAGCCTGGTTCAGGGGCTACTGAGAGAGTCCTGGATTAGGGGGTCTCCGAACGGCCGAACTATATCCTTTGGCCGGACTATTGGACTATGAAGATACAAGATTGAAGACTTCATCTCGTGTCCGGATGGGACTCTCCTTGGCATGGAAGGGAAGCTAGGCAATACAGATATGGATATCCCCTCCTTTGTAACCGACCTTGTGTAACCCTAGCCCCTCTGGTGTCTATATAAACTGAAGGGTTTTAGTCCGTAGGACAATAACAACAATCATACCATAGGCTAGCTTCTAGGGTTTAGCCTCTCCGATCTCGTGGTAGATGAACTCTTGTAATACTCATATCATCAAGAATAAATCAAGCAGGACGTAGGGTTTTACCTCCATCGAGAGGGCCCGAACCTGGGTAAAAACATCGTGTCCCTTGTCTCATGTTACCATCCGCCTATATGCACAGTTCGGGACCCCCTACCCGAGATCCGCCGGTTTTGACACCGACACCCATCATTTTCAATTCGTTCACGAGGTCTTTTCAACCCAACAATTTCTCCGTTGGTGTTGTCTTGGTACAGATTTCACACAATGCCTTCTCTAAGGAGTGTGCTAATTGTGGTGCTTATCAATGATCCAAGTTTTCTCCTATCCTCTCGGCCTGAGAATCTTTTCATCTCTGCATTCATCTAAAGCAAGCAATTGCTTTAGTTAGTGGCAGAAATTCACCTCAAGTATTGAGATGTTTTCCATAAGCCCACAACAAGCTTATTCTTTTCTTGTTGAGTTGTCAACAACTCCGTTCAACCTTTCGTTTTAAGCTTGCCCTTTCAAAATCATTTGTGGTAGAAGATGCTATTTTTCTTCTCCGTTCTTTTATTCCGACAATCTAGCTTCTATTCATTCATTCTGGAGGCATTATGATGTTGCTCTCTTTGATCAATCATCTCGTTTGGCCAAGATCATATTCTTTTCCTTGCTTATCCATTCAACATGAGTGTTGTGTCATCTCTTCAAGTTCTTTCATCTTATCAAGTCTTGCCTCTCTTTTCAACCGGAGTGCTGCCTGAATTTTTCCTTTCTCATCTTGTTTAACCGGAGTGGTTTCAAAGTCTATCTTGTACCTTAAGCTCTTGTTTCATGTCTTTCAACCTACAAGGTTTTCGCAATGTTGCTTGTTCCTCTTATCTAACGAAGTGTTTTCAATCACATTAATCTCCATTTGATTCTTTCTTTCAAGTTTTTCAACCTCTAAGGTTCTTTGGTTTCACTCTTTTGCAAAGAAGCAACTTTGTTTTACCTCTTCCTCTTTCATTTCCCTTCGGTGCCATCCTTAGATCTCAGGGCAAGATCTCTTGTAAGTGGAGGAGAGCTGTAACGACCCGAGACCGACGCTTCAGATGCCTTCCATTTATTCCCGTTGTCTCTGTGTGTTTCAATTGCTTTGTTGCATTCATCATGACATCTCTTGCATCGCATCATGTCATCATGCCACCATATCATTAATTTTATAACTCTTTTAAATAAATTGTATGGATCTTCGATCCATTTAAATTGAAGGAAGGGTGACTTCTCTTTATAACTTATCCTCCCAACATTAGGGAGCTATTATAAAATATTCCATTGATTTGGAAATTACAGAACTCACTTGCAATTTAATTCCATGCCTCTTCTGCTTCAAGTTTCACCTCCAAACTTTGCCAACAATTCTTTTCCCATTTATCGAGGCTCTTCCTAAATGTTCAACATTTTTGGACACTTCGGAATCCTACTCCTTGTTCAAACCATTTGAATTAAATTCAAATGCATTTGAATTTAAACCTTGCAATCTTGCCCACTCCAATTTTCTTGGAACGAGCATATTTTTGTGAGTTCGGTAAAATTATCCACGTGTCCAACTTCTTCCCCTAACACCTCCTTCCTTCTCCTTTTCTTTATTTTTTTCTGTTTTTAGAAATAAGTATAAGAGGGAGAGAGAAGAAAGCCCAACAGGGCCTCCCAACTCCTGCACCGGCCCATCTGCTTCATGGCCCAAGGCCCAGCCGACCCCTTCCTAACCCTAGCCGGTCCTCCCTCACCCCCTCGATCCCCATCTCCCTCCAACATCGTCACCCACACATCGATGCCAGGGAGTGCTCTCGATCCCCTCAGCTTGTCCCAATTCCTTGCTCTCTCCCTCGACCCGATCGGGAGTGGTTCCTAACCCTCTACCGCTGGCCGGCCATAGGATCACAACACCTTGGCCTCCTTCCTCCTCAACTCCCTTGCTAATCGCCGCCCTTCCTTCTCTTCCACAGCTCCTCGCAGCCTTCGCGCCCCTGTCGCTGCTCCTAGCGTCGGCGACTCCTTCGACCGTGTAGGTTCTCAACCCCCGTGCCACCCCAGCCATTCCCCGAGCTCGCACTGCCCCTCGCCCAGCCTTTGTGGCGAGCTGTTCCGAGGGGAGGAGATCCTCGTGTGCCTCTCCTGTTGCTGCATGCCACTGCACCCTCCCCGATGAACCTTCTCACCTCCCTTGCCGCACCGGAGCCCAAGTCCGGCGCTGCCTCGCCGCCTTGATCCCGCCATCTGTTGCCCGCTCCTCGCAGGGTTTCGCCTACCGCTGCTCCTCGCAGGACTTCATGGTGGCCTCGTCTCTGCTCGTGGGAGGATGAGCACGATGCGCCCAACCATCGTCGCTTCCCCGAGGTCCCTCCTGCACCTGACCACGTCCAGCCGGAGGTCTCCGCGCCTTCATCCTGCCGCTATGGCACGACATCTCCGCGAGTCATCCTCCGCCTCTTGTCATTTTGAGGCAGCTCCAAGCCAAACCCCATCTCTAAGGATTTCGTCAAGATCCATCCCACAGGATTTCGCCAAGACCGATGCCTGAACAAGTACCTCTATGAGGATATGCCAAGTTCAACTCGTTCCCGTGTACAACTACCTTGTCTCATATTGCGCCAAGTACCATGACGCGCACAACCCTCAGATCCATCAAGTTCGACTACAACTCGTGTATGACTACGCGGGATTCCCCGATGCCAAGTTCAGCGATGCGTCAATTACCTCTACAGACGACCTGAACATCTACATAACGTGTACCACTACTTCCACTATGACCGTTCTGAGAACGTCTGCTTTCTCTACATCGCACCGAGTCGATCCGCTCTATAAATGCATGTTTCGAAGGTATAAACCTGAGACGACGCCCGTGAACGAATGCTTGTGTGATTGTATGAGATGCCCGCGTTTGTACCGTGTCCGAGTTGTCGCTTCCTCGTTCCTCCTCGTTTGCCATGCATCAACCAGGATCACCCCACCATCTTTTGGATGTTCTGTAGATCCACACTTTCGTTTGCACCGATATCTCAATGAGTTGTCGGATCATCGGAATGTTGCCGTGGCACCATTTCCGTTGCCGTTGCCTTGGCACCCCTTTCTATCCGCCATAGTGAAAAATGCTCCCTATCATATTAAATGTCAACATTTTCATAAAATTGCATAAACTTGCATATGTCATCCGCATCATGTTAACAACATTTAAAATGTTTAAAATTGTTGTCTTCATTAAATTGCTATATGCACATGAGGATTTACCGGAATTGTTGTTTGATGTTCCCGGCCTCATTTAAACTTGCCTAAATAGTTAGTTTTATTTTGCTTCACCTCTTGCCATGTTTAACAACATTTAAACTTGTTGGGTTCGTAACAAGAACGAACTAAATAATTGAATGTGGTGTTTCGTCAATATGCAACTCGTTACATATGTAGCTCAACTTAATTTGTAGTATTGTTTGTTGCACTTGATTTGCCATGCCTCTGTAAACCGGACATGCATCACACTTGATTGTGCATCATGCCATGCTTATGTTATGGTTGTTTACTATTTGTTTGCTTCTTTCTGGTTGGGCTTCTCCTTTCGATTACATTGCGATTGTGAGGATCCGTTCGATGACGTTGGTTCATCTTCTTCATGGACTCGGTCTTCTTCCTAGCGGGATTTCAGGCAAGATGACCGTCACCTTGGATCTCACTACTATCTTTGCTATGCTAGTTGTCTTGATGCTATCGATATGTCGTGCTTCCTACCACTTGTTTATCAAGCCTCCCAAATTGCGATGATAGCCTCTAACCTTTTTCACCATCCCAGCAAACCGTTGTTTGGCTATGTTACCGCTTTGCTCAGCCCCTCTTATAGCGTTGCTAGTTGTAGGTACAGTTGCAGTTTGTTCCATGTTGGGACATGGATATCATGGGATATCACAATATCTCTTATTTAATTAATGCATCTATATACTTGGTAAGGGTGGAAGGCTTAGCCTTTTGCTTAGTGTTTTGTTCCACTCTTGCGGCCCTAGTTTCCGTCATACCGGCGTTATGTTCCTTGATTTTGCGTCCCTAACACGATGAGGGTTTATGGGCCCCTCTTGACAGTTTGCTTTGAATAAAAATCTTCCAGCAAGGTCCAACATTGGTTTTACCATTTGCTCAACATAATAACTTAACATGATAAAAACTTGACACATAGGGAGTTAGCGCTACCCATGGTTCGTTATTCAACCTAATACAGGGGGCCAGTCCTGATGGTGTTGGTCCCAAATGGGCAGACTGCGGAGCCGCCTCGGGGAAACCTGAGGTATTTGGTATATACTGTAGGCTGACCCATCCAGACGTGGCCTGAGACAAGATACGTGCGGCTACTATCAGGGTGTTGGCACGCTGGGAGGTCTTGCTGGACTAGTTTTCCATTGTCGAAATGTCTTGTGCACCGAGATCCCGAGTCTGATCGGATGTCTCGAGATGGAGGATTGTCTCTGTGGATCGTGAGCTTGTCATGGGCTAAGTTGGGACATCCCTGTAGGGTTTAAACTTTCTAGAGCCGTACCCGCGGTTATGTGGCAGATGGGAATTTGTTAATATCCGGTTGTAGAGGACTTGAACTAAACTCAATTAAAATACACCAACCACGTGTGTAACCGTGGCTTTCTCTTTTTGGGGAAGTTCGAGAGGAGAACATGGTTGGGTTATGTTTGAACGTAAGTAGTTCAGGATAACTTATTGACCATTACTAGTTTGCGACCGTTTGCGTAGTTTCTCATCTTACTCTTGTACTCGTATGTTAGCGACCATATAAAGCTTAGTACTGTTGCAACCTCACCACTTATCCATTACATACCCATTAAGCTTTTCTAGTTGAGGGAGTCCTGGATTAGGGGGTCTCCGGACAGCCGGACTATATACTTTGATCGGACTGTTGGACTATGAAGATACAAGATTGAAGACTTCGTCTCGTGTCCGGATGGGACTCTACTAGGCGTGGAGGGCAAGCTAGGCAATACGGATATGTATATCTCCTCCTTTGTAACCGACCTTGTGTAACCCTAGCCCCCTCCGGTGTCTATATAAACCGGAGGGTTTTAGTCCGTAGGACAACATACAATCATGCCATAGGCTAGCTTCTAGGGTTTAGCCTCTCCGATGTCGTGATAGATCAACTCTTGTAATACTCGTATCATCAAGAATAAATCAAGCAGGACGTAGGGTTTCGCCTCCATCAAGAGGGCCCGAACCTGGGTAAAACATCGTATCCCTGCCTCGTGTTACCATCCGCCTTAGACGCACAGTTCGGGACCCCCTACCCGAGATCCGCCGGTTTTGACACCGACATTTGTGCTTTCATTGAGAGTTCCTCTCTATCGTCGTCATTAGGCTTGATGGCTCCTACTATCATCGATAGCAATGCAGTCCAGGGTGAGACTTTTCTCCCCGGACAGATCATTGTGTTCGGCGGCTTCGCACTGCGGGCCAACTCGCTTGGCCATCTGGAGCAGATTGAAAGTTACGCCCCTGGCCACCAAGTCAGGTTTGGAAGGTTAAACTACACGGCCGATATCCGCGGAGACTTGATCTTCGACGGATTCGAGCACCTGCCTTGTGCGCCACGCGGTCATGATGAGTACGATTTAGCTCTACCATCGGACAGTGTTCAAGAAATCGCACCGGCAGCTGCTCCGACCCTTAATTCAGAGCTAGTTGCGCCATCCATGGATGAGTGGAAACACCCCGCCATGGAGGCCGTATCCTCAGCGGCGATCGAGCCGAATATCGACCTTACCCTTCATGAGAGTCCTGTTGCCAAACTGTCGGATCCTTCTCCGGCGATGGACTCCGAACCGCCTGCGCCCGTTCCTGTCGAATCCTATTGGGCGCCGATCATGGAGTTTACCTCCGTGGATATTTTTCAGCACCCGCCCTTCGGAGACATACTAAACTCATTAAGGTCTCTCTCCTTGTCAGGAGGGTCCTGGCCGAACTATGTCCGGCAGGATTGGGATGCGGATGACGAAGAAATTCACCGCCCACCCACCACCCACTTAGCAGCTACTGTCAATGACTTAACCGACATGCTCGACTTCGACTCCGAAGACATCGACGGTATGGACGACGATGCGGGAGGTGAAGAGGAACCACTACCCACAGGGCACTGGACAACCACCTCATCATGTGACATATACATGGTGGACACACCCAAAGAAGGCAATAGCGACGGATAGCGGAGGATGACCCCTCCAAGAAGCAACCCAAGCGCCGGCATCAGCGGCGCCGCTCTAAGTCCCGCCAAGTCAAAAGCGGGGATACCGGCACCGGAGATAATAGCACTCCGGACAGCGTCGAAGACAACAACAATCCCCTCTGCCAAGATTTAGAGCAAGAGGTTGGAGAAGCCAGCCCTCCTGAGAGAGCGGCAGAGGGAGAGGCGGAGGATGGTAATTACATGCCTGCCTCCAAAGACGAGGCAAGCCTCGACAATGACAAATTCGTCGTGCCAGAGGATCCCGTCGAACAAGAGCGCTTCAAGCGCCGGCTTATAGCCACGACAAATAGCGTTAAGAAAAAGCAGTAGCAGCTTCAAGCTGATCAAGATTTGCTAGCTGACAGATGGACTGAAGTCCTGGCGGCCGAGGAATATAAAGTCGAGCGCCCCTCCATGAGTTACCCAAAGTGCAGGTTGCTACCCCGACTGGAGGAGGAAGCACCGAAACCTACATCCCCGGCGTACGACGTGGCTGATCGGCCACCTCGTGGCCGCGACAGAGAGGCCTTCCAGCCAAAAGCTTAGCCCGCACCCCGACGCCATTCAAATAAAAAGGCATGTGGAAATACGCCAGACCTGCGAGACGTATTGGAGGACAAAGCAAAGCATGCAAGATCGATCTACGGATCACGAGGGTGCGCCACTACGCGAGACGATAATCGTCACGCCAGATACAGTAAAAGTAAGTCCGGCTGGGCCAAACACAACGGGCAAAACTCATTTGAGCTGTGTCGCGATATAGCCCACTAGAGAGGCGCCGCGCACCCCTTATGATTCACAGACAAAGTAATGGATCATCAAATCCTAGAGGGTTTCAAACCCGTAAATATAGAATCATACGACGGCACAACAGATCATGCAGTATGGATCGAGGATTTCCTCCTGCACATCCACATGGCCCGTGGTGATGACCTACACGCCATCAAATACCTCCCACTCAAACTCAAAGGACCAGCACGACATTGGCTCAACAGCTTGCCAGCAGAGTCCATTGGCTATTGGGAAGATCTGGAAGCCGCATTCCTCGACAACTTGCAGGGCACTTATGTGCGACCACCAGATGCTGATGACTTGAGCCACATAATTCAGCAGCTAGAGGAATCGGCCAGGAAATTCTGGACACGGTTCCTAACAAAGAAAAATCAAATTGTCGACTGTCCGGATGTAGAGGCCCTAGCAGCTTTTAAGCACAACATCCACGACGAATGGCTCGCCCGGCACCTTGGCCAGGAAAAGCCGAAATCTATGGCAGCCCTCACGACACTCATGACCCGCTTTTGTGCAGGAGAGGACAACTGGTTGGCTCGCAACAATAACATATCAAAGAACCATGGTACTTCGGATACCAAGGACGGCAATGGCAGGTCACGTCGCAACAAACATAAGCGCCACATTAACAACGACAATACCGAGGATACGACAGTCAATGCCAGATTCAAAGGCTCTAAACCCGGTCAGCGGAAAAAGCCATTCAAAAGAAGCACTCTGGGCCCATCCAGTTTGGACCGTATACTCAATCGCTCGTGCCAAATACACAGCACCCCCGACAAGCCAGCCAACCGCACCAACAGGGATTGTTGGGTGTTCAAGGGTCACATAGCGATGACGAGGAGGAGCCCCGGCAGCCGAACACCGGAGGACAGAAGAGGTTCCCCCCACAAGTGCGGACGGTGAACATGATATACACAACCCACATCCCCAAGAGGGAGCAGAAGCGTGCGCTTAGTGATGTATATGCGTTGGAGCCAGTCGCCCCAAAGTTCAACCCATGGTCCTCCTGTCCGATCACCTTCGACCGCAGGGACCACCCCACTAGTATCCGTCATGGCGGATTCGCCGCATTATTACTAGACCCAATCATTGACGGATTTCACCTCACTCGAGTCCTTATGGATGGCGGCAGCAGCCTGAACCTGCTTTATCAGGACACAATGCGCGAAATGGGTATAGACCCCTCAAGGATCAAACCCACAAAAACGACCTTTAAAGGCGTCATACCAGGTGTAGAGGCCCATTGCACAGGCTTAGTCACACTGGAAGTGGTCTTCGGATCTCCGGATAACTTCCGAAGCGAAGAGTTAATCTTCGACATAGTCCCGTTCCGCAATGGCTACCATGCACTGCTCGGGAGAACCGCATTTGCGAGATTCAATGCGGTACCACATTATGCATATCTCAAGCTCAAGATGCCAGGACCTCGGGGGGTCATCACAGTCAATGGAAACACAAAGCGCTCTCTCCGCATGAAGGAGCACACTATGGCCCTCGCAGTAGAAGCGCAAAGCAGCATCTTAAGACAATCCACTAGTTCGGCGATTAAGGACCCGGACACCTTCAAGTGCACCCAGAGTAATTGGCAACAGGACCGCCTGGCACGTTCCGAGCTCGCATAGCAATGCGGCCCCCACCCCGGTCCCAGCCAAACGGCAAAGTCCGTGCCACGCATACATAATTATGCATTAAAAATACCATGGGCACAGGTGGGAAGGGGGACAGGACTACGACACGCTCCAAGATGCGGCTTAAACCGCACTAGGGGCTTCTCGCTTTGTTATTTTCTCTTTCAGGACGTTAATCTCAAGAAACCCTGTCTGGCAGCATGATTGCCGAACACATGATGCAACAACCAAGGAGGCAGAAAGCTACGTCACACCACGGAGCTCCCAGGTGGATTACGATAACGAGTGAAATACTTGATTTAATACCATTCCTCAGCTTGCCCTTGGAAGGGACATGTCAAATAGTCCTACTTTTTGCTTATCGCACTACTTGTATCATTCTGCTCTAACGCACCATTTTGAATAAACAATGCATAGCATTAAGACTATTATTGCATTCTTCCTTTATATATATATATATATATATATATATATATATATATATATATATATTCATTCATGACATCTAGCACCCGTACACTCTGGTACGACCAATACGCTAGGGGCTTAAGTATACCCCATAATACGGCGTGAGAAGTCCAAACACTTTCGACAGTGCGGCACCCCGAACTTATGGCATTATATGCATCAGCTCCGAATCATGTCTTGGGTCAATAGTTGGGTTTGCCCAACTCCCATGTTTTGGTACCTTACGTTCCGCTATATCGGCTAAGGTAGCATTGGGAGAACTACTGCGATTGTGCCCCGGTTCTGCTGGGCTAAGCACCTCAGTAGAGAAAGCTAAAACTAACTATCATGATAAGGCGAAAGACTGGTCGCTATTTGAGAGGTCTCAAGTCCCTAAAGACTTATGCCGCTTAGAGCGAGGAGTCGGCCCTGTCCGGCTTAAGGCGTGTATAGCGCCCTGAATTCGGCCTTCCGAATACTAGGGGCTTCGCCGAAATTTAAAATTATAGAATTCTATGGCTAGGTGAGAGTGATAATGCATTATAGTCCGATTGCCTTGTTCGTTGTGCTGAGCACCTCCCTCAAAGGACCCAAAAATGGGAACAAGAGTGCTCAGGTTTTATCCCGAACACCCCAGCACTCGTGGCGTGGGGGCAGAAGCCGACGACTAGCCATCTCTCATATTCGATAAATAGACGAACATAAGGCAATATTTTAAATTCAAACAAGCATTGGATAGCGCGTATGAACAAGTTTTCATAATATAGAATTTCACGAGCAAGTTTATTCAAATATTACATCTTTCGCACACTCGTCCGCTACAAGATGGGCACCCTTCAGGACACCCTCATAGTACATCTCGGGGTGGCGATGCTCCTTGCCTTGCGGTGGCCCTTCCTTCACCATATTCACGGCGTACATCTTGTCCCAGTGCACCTTCGCATGGGAGAAAGCCCGGCATGCACCTTCAATGCAGACGGACCGCTTAATGAGTTCCAGCCATGGGCATGCATCCACAAGCCGCCTCACCAGGCCGAAGTAGATGTTGGGAAGGGCGTCGCCAGGCCACATCCGGACTATAAAGCCCTTCATGGCCTGTTCGGCCGCCTTATGCAGCTCGACCAGTTGCTTCAGCTGGTCGCTCAAAGGCATTGGGTGTTCGGTCCCAGTATACTGAGACCATAACATCTTCTCTGTTGAGCTTCCCTCCTCGGCTGGTAAAACTGTGCGGCATCCGACACGCTGCGGGGCAAATATGCGAATGCTCCTAGAGAGCTCCGGACTCGGGTAAGTAACAAGTAATTTACTTTCACATGCTTGCTTTGCATATTGAATGCCTTACCTGCCGCTATCTTCTTCGTCGCATCAATCTCCTAGAGGGCCTTTTGGGCTTCAGCATTGGCACTTTTTGCACTCTCAAGGGTCGCGGAAAGCTCAGACTCTCGCGTCTTCAAGTCAAGCTCCAACACCTCGTGCTTCATCACGAGAGCATGGAGCTCTTGCTGCACCTCACCCACCCATGCCTCTTGTTTTTCCCGCTCGATGCGCTCCTGGGCTGCTTTGTTTTCAGCCTCAGATAGCGCTTGCTTCAGAGTTGCCACCTCGGTCGTGGCCCCTGGCAAATTAAAGATGATCCTGTCATTTTGCAATCGCATCCTTTTTGTATATATACACATCTATAGACTAGGTATTACTTACCTTTGTTCTCCTTGAGCTGCCTCTTGGCAAGGCCGAGCTCTTTCTTGGACCCTTCGAGGTCCTGCTTCAGTACGGCGACCTCCGCGGTCAGTGTGGCAGAAGTCAGCAGCGAAGCCTGCATACGCATATAGACATACTTATATTAGACTCCTGCAGATATCAGTTGATCCTCTATTTGCCTTTTTCTTTTTGAACACCAAACAGAGCATCAGGGGCTATTGTCTATGCGGTAATATTTTTCCTATATTTCAAATACTTACCTCAAAGCCTGTTAGAAGGCCGGCACAGGCTTCAGTCAGTCCGCTCTTGGCGGACTGAACCTTCTGGATCACCGCATTCATAATAGTGCGGTGCTCTTCATCGATGGAAGCACTGCGAAGCGCTCCCAGCAGATTGTCCGGTGCCTCTGGATGGATAGAGGTCACCGGCACAGGCGTCTGGCCCCTTTGGAAGGAGGCCGCCTGCCTGAGTCCGGAACCACTGGAGGTTCCGGCGCGATGTTCGACTAAGAGCTAAACTCGGAACCCTCGGGAGCCTTACTCCCTCTGCTCCCGAAGTCCGGAAGGTCGCCTTGAGGCGCCTCCGGGATTGTCTCCCCTTGACCCGGTGCCTCTTGAGACAATACCTCAGCATTGTCCGTAGTGCAAGGGGAGGTAGCGGTCGGAAGTGGATCGCTATCCATATTCGACGAGTCCAAGGAGCCGCTCGACGAAGATACGGGCTTGGGGCGGTCTGCATAATCATATTCAGCGTTAGGAGAAGCAGTGTGACAAAGGTATGCTATGAGTTACTCTGGTATCCGAATACTTACGACTTCGCCAGGGGATTGGCCCAGAGCAGCCACTCGTCTTCGCCTTCGGCGGCATTGGTGGAGTAGTCCGGAAGGAGGGTCCTCGCCTTGTTGGACCCTTCGCCCCCCTCGATCGGGGCGGCCTTCCTTTTCTTGTCTCCCCCGACTGAAGGGGGAGCATCTTCATCTTCCTCCTCGTCTTCGGGGGAGTAGTGCGTCGCGGAGTTATCGGACGATGAGTCCGATATCACCTGGCACCGGGAACTCTTTCGGGTTCCCTTGGCCTTCTTCTTGGTCTTCTCGGACACCTTGTAAGGAGCCGGAGTCAGCATCTCCGTCAGGAGAGCATCCACAGTGTCTTCGGGCAGAGGGGCCGGACAGTCGATCTTCTCCGATGCCCCCATGTAGTCCTGTCAAAGGCATGGGAGCTCAGACCCAGCGCATGGTTAAGCTATGGGAAGTAAAAATCCTACCAGATGTACAAAACTTACCAGATTCGCAGGGCGCTTCGCGCTTAGGCCGCGGTCCTCGGTGAGAGAGGGAGGGACCTCGGCACCCTTGAACAGCACCCTCCAGACGTCCTTGTGCATCGTGTCGAAGAGCTCGCTTAGAGTCTGGTGCTGGGCCGGGTCGAACTCCCACAAGTTGAAATCCCGTTGTTGTCACGGGAGGATCCGGCGGAAGAGCATGACCTGGACTATGTTGACAAGCTTGAGCTTCTTGCTTGCCATATTCTAGATACATTTCTAGAGTCCGTCCAGCTCCACCTATGAACCCCAGGATAGGCCCTTCTCTTTCGAGGAGGTGAGCCGCGTGGGGATTCCGGATTGAAACTCGGGGGCCGCCACCCAGTTGGTGTCACATGGCTCAGTGATGTAGAACCACGCCGATTGCCACCCCTTTATGGTCTCCACGAAGGAGCCTTCAAGCCATATAAAATTAGGCATCTTGCCCACCATGGCTCCGCCGCATTCTGCTTGTTGGCCTCCCACCACCTTCGCCTTGATATTAAAGGTCTTCAGCCACATGCCGAAGTGGGGCCGGATGCGTAGGAAAGCCTCACACACGACGATGAACGCCAAAATGTTGAGGATGAAGTTCGGGGCTAGATCATGAAAGTCTAGCCCGTAGTAGAACATAAGACCGCAGACGAATGGATGGAGGGGAAACCCCAGTTCACGGAGGAAGTGGTGGAGGAAGACTACCCTCTCGCGAGGTTCCGGGGTGGGGACAATCTTCCCCGCAGCGGGCAGCCGATGCGCGATATTCGCGGATAAGTATCCGGCTCCGCGCAGCTTTTTGATGTGTCCCTCTGTGACGGAGGAAGCCATCCACTTGCCTCCTGCTCCGGACATGTTTGGAGAAGGTTGAGGAGAAGGATGTGGACTTGGGCGCTGGAGCTCTAGTGCGCGAGAATGGATGAGCAAGGAGGAAGAAGGCATGGGTAGAAAAAGGATAAACCTTATCCCTTTATAAGGGCGGTCGAAACTATGCGCCCCCACTAGCCTGGTAAAACTCGCTTATCCTCCAAGCGCCGTAATTGATGGCGCGGTTGGGTTACCCACGCCCTTATTGATGAGAATCCCGTAATAAGGGGGACACGATCTCTGCTTTGACAAGACATGTCAAGAAACTGCCTCGCGTTATGTGCGGGGCTAGTTAAAGAAAAATGGTTCGAATGATTACCGTGCCATGGCATGATGTCATGTTGCCATAACATGTCAGCAGATTAGATTTGTGGAAATATTATTCTCTCTACGGCGGTATGTGGAACTTATTTTGCAGGGTCGAACACTATCATTTTATTCGAACTCTTCTGTGGTGTATCCGGAGGAGGAACCTGCCTTGCAATGCCGAAGACAACACCGAGCACCGGACTCATTGTCATTGAAGCCTGGTTCAGGGGCTACCGAGGGAGTCCTGGATTAGGGGGTCTCTGGACAGCCAGACTATATCCTTTGACCGAACGGTTGGACTAGGAAGATACAAGATTAAAGACTTCGTCTCGTGTCCGGATGGGACTCTACTTGGCGTGGAGGGCAAGATAGGCAATACAGATATGTATATCTCCTCCTTTGTGGGCGCCAACTGTCGTGGTTTTGTCACAGCAGATGTCCTAGAGAAAGGACTTAGTCGTGGAGCCATCGCGATGGGTTAGCTTGGAGGGGTTAAAGCGGACACAGGGACGCAAGAGAGTTTATACTAGTTCGGCCCCTTCGATGAAGGTAAAAGCCTACGTCTAGTCGTGATGGAATTGATGGGGTTTCGATGACTAGGGAGCAAACAAGCTTCGCCTAAGTCTCGAGTTGTTGTCCGTTGTCCTTGAACCGCCGCCGGGCTGTCCCCTTATATACACGGGTGACGCCCGTCGGTTCACAAAGTCCCAACACCGGTCCATATTCGTATCCGGGTTGGTCTCTCCTTATTCCTAACTTACAATACAAGTTTATATACAAATACCGGTTTACAGCTACAAGTCTTAAACCAACTATGGGCCTTAAGCCCTCATCTGTCTTCTTGGGCTTTAGCACTCTTTAACTACTGATGAAGTTGACCCGACCCAGATAGGCCGGTTTACGCCCAACAGTAATATCCCCAACACTAGCCCCCTCCGGTGTCTATAAAACCAGAGGGTTTTAGTCCGTAGGACAACATACAATCATACCATAGGCTAGCTTCTAGGGTTTAGCCTCTCCGATCTCGTGGTAGATCAACTCTTGTAATACTCGTATCATCAAGAATAAATCAAGTAGGACGTAGGGTTTTACCTCCATCAAGAGGGCCCGAACTTGGGTAAAACATTGTTTCCCCTGCCTCCTGTTACCATCCGCCTTAGACGCACAGTTCGGGACCCCACTACCCGAGATCCGCCGGTTTTGACACCGACACTAGTCTTGATACCCATGGTAATGGGATTGCCGAGTCCTCGTGGCTCACAGATTTCTACAACAACTATTGCAGGTGCAGGTTATGCAAAGCTTTGACATGAGAGCGATGCTTGCTTGCTTTTGGAGTTCTTCTTCTTCTTCGATCAAGGGATAGGTTCCGAGTCGGGGAGCCTGGGACTAGCAGGGTGGATATAGTTCTTCTTTTTCGTTTGATTTTATCTGTAGTCGAATCCTGCTATTCTGTATGATGATTGCTATGTATTGATGACTATTGTATTCATGACGTAGCTTGTGGCGAGTGTAAGCCTTTATGTTGTATTATCATCTATTCAATACATGGTGTGTTGTAATGATATCCACCTTGTTATGCGCTCGATGCAATTGTGCCCCGATCATGAGTTCATCGCGTGATTGGGATAGAATAGCATGTTGGGCGCTACAAAGAATTCAGAAAAGACTTAATTAATACTGATAAATAGTCTAATCATAAACCTAGAATTCATCGGATCCCACCAAACACACCGCAAAAGAAATTACACCAGATAGAACTCCAAGAACATCAAGGAGAACATTGTACTGAAGATCAAAGAGAGAGAGAGAGAGAATAAGCCATGTACCAACTAGCTATGGACCCTTAGTTCTATGGTGAACTATTCACGCATTATCGGAGGGTAGCAAGGATGATTTAGAAGCCCTCTGTGATCGGTTCCCCCTCTGGCAGAGTGCCGAAAAAGGCCTCCAGATGGGATCATGGAAGAACAGAAACTTGCGGCGGTAGAAAAAGTGTTTGGGGCGGATCTCTGTTGGTTTATCGATTTTCGAGAATTTATAGAGTTGGAAGTTGGTTAGACAGAGCCACGAGGGTCCCATAAGGCATCAGGGCACGCCTACCCCCCTTGGGTGCACCTTGTTGCCTTGTCGTCTCCTTACTTCTCGTCTGGTCTCCACCCAAAGCTTCTAGGGTCTCTTTTGTCCAAAAAAATCGTCAAAAGTTTCTTAGAGTTTGGACTCCGTTTGGTATTGATTTCCTAGAAAACCAAAAACAAGCAGAAAACAACAACTGACACTTGGCACTCGGTTAATAGGTTAGTCCCAAAAATGATATAAAATACGACAAAAAGATGTATAAAAACATCCAAGACTGATACTATAATAGGATGGAATAATAAAAAATTATAGATACTTTGGAGACCTATCAACAAGCACCAATATTTATGATTGTATGCAAGCTTGCTTTACTAAGAGTTTGTAGATGAGTGAGTCGAAACTTCTCATAGCTCTCTTCAAGCTTGATGAACTCCTTTCCTTGGTCTTGGGAGATGAGGTAAGGAGCTCAAAATTATTAAAGAGAGCAATAAGAGATGGTTTGATCTTATCCTTCATTATCCTTTTGAATAGTCATGCACAATTTATCATTACGAGCTTCCTCAAAGTCAACTTTCCGCTTGAGGATATCACTATTCTCCTTTTGCTTGGTGGCAAGGGCTTTGAGTTCCTTAGTGGCGCTGATGATCTTACCCACCATGTCCACGAGACAATGAAACATAATGAGCTTCCTTCCTTTGAGGGAGTTTATGGATTTATGCATCTTTGCAAAGAACACATTATATTGATCCTCCTCATCACATCCACCTTCGCGTCATGATACATGATACGTCTCCAACGTATCTATAATTTTTGATTGTTCCATGCTATTTTACTATTTGTTTTGGATGTTTTATATGCATTAATATGCTATTTTATATTATTTTTGGGACTAACTTATTAACCTAGAGCCCAGTGCTAGTTTCTATTTTTCCTTGTTTTTGACTTTTACAGAAAAGGAATATCAAACGGAGTCCAAACAGAATAAAACTTTCACGATGATTTTTCTTGGACCACAAGACATCCACAATCCCTTAGGTCGCGCCCCTTTCTTGTGGGCCTCACGGGACTCCGCCAACCCTAATTTTTTCTCTATAAATTCCCAAATTTTCCCAAATGACCAGAAGCGTCCACCAAAATACTTTTCTGCCACCGTAAGCCTTTGTTTCTGTGAGATCCCATCTTGGGGCCTTTTCCGGCATCCTGCCGGAGGGGGATTCAATCATGGATGGCATCTACATCAACTCTATTGCCCTTCCGATGAAGCATGAGTAGTTTACCACAGACCTACGGGTCCATATCTAGTAGCTAGAAGGCTTCTTCTCTCTCTTTGATCTTCAATACAATGTTCTCCTCTATGTTCTTGGAGTTCTATCCGATGTAATATTGTTTTGCGGTGTGTTTGTCGAGATCCGATGAATTAGGGATTTATGATCATATTATCTATGAATATTATTTGAGTATTTACTGAATTCTTATATGCATGATTTGATATCTTTGTATTTCTCTTCAAATTATCGGTTTGGTTTTGCCAACTAGATTGGTATTTCTTGCAATGGGAGAGGTGCTTAGTTTTGGGTTCAACCTTGTCTTGTCCTCACCTAGTGACAAAGTAGGGGTAGCAAGGCACACATTGTATTGTTGCCATCAAGGGTAGAAAGATGGGGCTTTCATCATATTGCTTGATTTTATCCCTCTACATCATGTCATCTTACTTAAGGCGTTACTCCGTTCTTATGAACTTAATACTCTAGATGCATGCGGGATAGCGGTTGATGTGTGGAGTAATAGTAGTAGATGCAAGTAGAGCCGGTCTACTTGACACGGACGTGATGCCTATATTCATAATCATTGCCTTGGATATCGTCATAACTTTGCGCTTTTCTATCAATTACTCGACAATAATTTGTTCACCCACCGTATTATTTTCCTTCAAGAGAGAAGCCTCTAGTGAAACCTATGGCCCCCGAGTCTATTTTCCATCATATACTTTCAGATCCATAAACCAAAAAACCCAAAAATACCATGCTGCAATTTATTTACTTTTATATTGTTTTACATTTTAGTAATCTTTTATATCTATCTCTATCGGATCTTATCCTTGCAAGTGACCGTGAAGGGATTGACAACCCCTTTACCGCGTTTGGTGCAAATGTTTGATTCTTTGTGCATGTGCATAGATTGGAGACTTGCGTGTACCTCCTACTGGATTGATACCTTGGTTCTTAAAACTAAGGAAAATACTTCTCTCCACTTTGCTGCATCACCCTTTCATCTTCAAGGGAAAAACCAACGCAATATGAAGTAGCAGGAAGAATTTCTGGTGCCATTGCCGGGGAGGTTCTATATCAAGTTTACCAAGTACCCACCATAAACTCTCATCTCTTGAATTACATTATTTTCCATTTTCCTCTCGTTTTCCCCTCCCCCACTTCGAATTTTTTTCAGAAAAACACAAAAAAATGCCTTTTTATTTGCCCTCTTTCCGTACAATCTTTTGTTTGCGTGAACTCATCATCATGAGTGACTTTGGTATGACAGAAACAAATGATGGCCTAACTCCTAAAATTGAATGGACCAACAATCTGGATGCTAAAACTTTTGTCTTGGGGCAAGGGGCTTTTATGGGAAAAGAACATGTACAATGATTTTTCAATTGCGTAGGCAATCGGCCTCTTGATGATACTCCTATACTTAAAAGAACTAAAACTTATGCGGAGGCTATTTCAACACTAGTTCTGAAATTTGAAAGTATATTTATCTGTACTCATCCTACCTTGCAAAGATAATTTTATGAGTTACCCGTTATAAAGGATCCTAAGGCTAAAAAGATAGCTACCCAAGTTCTTAAGAATGAATTTGTTCATATAGTATGGGAAGCTAGGGAAATTTTTGCTCATTATGGTATGAGACGCGAAAATCCGATAATAGATCAGATCCTTTACAATAGTGACTAAACTTTGAGACATTTGTTTGGAAATAATAAAAAAAAATGATGAAAACCTTAAAAAGAAAATCACCGTTTAGACATGATCCAACAAGTTTTCAACGATGTTAAAAATTCTTGGATTGTAGCCGAGAATCAGAAGGAATACGTAGATGGGCAGTTTAATGATGCCAACATTTCTATGGATAATGTGTTCCAAGTTATCTTTTCAAAACCTTCCTATGATAACACATCCATGGAAAAGAATATCAAAGATGGCAATACTTAGATATTTGTTTTATGCCTAGCTAGGGGCATTAAACAATAGCGCTTGTTGGGAGGCAACCCAATTTTATTTTTATATTTTTGTTTTTGGTTCTGTTTTGCAATAAATAAAAATTATTAGCTCTGTAATAATTTTGTTTTGGTGTTTTAATTAGTGTTTGATCCAAGCAAGACCTTTGGGATACTTTGGTATATCATTGATTTGGTTTTGCTGACAAACAAAAACTTTTGCATCTAGAAAAAGAATTGTTTAAATTCACTAGAGTGTGGAAACATTCTCATTTTTTATAGAAAAGATGGATATATGAATTGCCTCCGCTTTCCTATTTTTTCAGAATTTTTGGAGTTACAAAAGTATACAAAGTTTACAGATTACTACAGACTGTTTTGTTTTTGACAGATTATGTTTCTATGTATTGTTTGCTTATTTTGATGAATCTATGGGTAGTATCGGGGGGTATGAACCATGCAGAAGTTGGAATAGAGTATATGTTACACAAATATAAATAAATAATGATTTCACAAAAGTAACAAAAAGTGGTGATTTATTTTCTTATACTAACGGATCTCATGAGTTTTTTGTTGAGTTTTGTGTTGTAAAGTTTTCAAGTTGTCGGTAAAGATTTGGTGGACAATGGAATAAGGAGTGGCAAGAGCCTAAGCTTGGGGATGCCAAGGGCACCCCAAGTTAATATTAAAGGACAACCAAGCATCTAAGCTTGGGGATGCCCTAGATGGCATCCCCTCTTTCGTCTTCGTCTATCGGTAAATTTACTTGAGGCTATATTTTTATTCACTACATGATATGTGTTTTGCTTGGAGCGTATTGTATGATATGAGTGTTTGCTTTTTAGTTTGCCACAATCATCCTTTCTGTACACACCTTTTGAGAGGGACACACATGAATCATGAATTTATTAGAATATTCTAAGTGCTTCACTTATATCTTTTGAGCTAGGCAATTTGCTCTAGTGCTTCACTTATACCTTTTTAGAGCACGACGATGACTTCATTTTATAGAAATTGTTGAGCTCTCATGCTTCGCTTAAATTATTTTGAGAGTCTCTAAACAGCATGGTAATTTGCTTAGGTTATGAATTTAGTCCTAATATGATGGGCATCCAAGAGGGATATAATAAAAACTTTCATATAAAGAGCGTTGAATACTATGAGAAGTTTGATTCCTTATGATTGTTTTGAGATATAAAGATGGTGATATTAGAGTCATGCTAGCGAGTAATTGTGTATTGGTAGAAATACTTGTGTTAAAGTTTGTGATTCCTGTAGCATGCACGTATGGTGAACCGTTATGTGATGAACTCGGAGCAAGCTTTATTTTTTGATTGTCTTCCTTATGAGTGGCGGTCGGGGACGAGTGATGGTCTTTTCCTACAAATCTATCCCCCTAGGAGCATGTGTCGGATTTAGGGCTCCACAGACCCATGAAAGGTTCAAACTCGGGCGTGTGCAAAGAACTCAACCTCTCCATCCTACCAGTTCGTCACCCCCACGGCCTAGCTCGATTAACAAGAAAGAAGAGAGACACAACAATTTACCTAGGTTCAGGCCACCTTGTGGTGTTAGACCGTACTCATGCTTTATGGTGGATTAGCCTCGCGGGGGGCTGAGTATGAACTAGTACAAGGGAAGAACAACCTCACGAGGTCTGTTCTAGTGTGGGTGGGAGCTAGTGAGGTCTCTCCCTTTCTATGGTGGTGGCTAAGCTATATTTATAGTGGCCTCGGTCCTCTTCCCCCAAACGAAGGTGGGAAGGGATCCCGCAATGGCCAATTTTGAAGGGGGGCAAGTAGTACACCCTATGCTGACGAAAGGTGGACTTCGCCTGCAAAGCTTCTGGTCGTGACGCTATGGTGGGCACGGTGATGAAATCCGCCTTGTTGTCCTGCCGGTCTTGGTCTTGTTGCACGGGAATGGAAACCTTTGGCTGATTCCTCAGAACCTTGTGCCTGCGCTTGCTTCCATAGCACCAAAGAGGAAACCCGCTCCTCTGCGCCGGCTAGCACCCGCCTGGCCTTGGTCATCATGGCTGGCGTCAGCTCAACATCATGAGGTGGACGCCTGCATAGAAATCTCTGCTCCTCGGGAGCCATCCTAGGAAGGCCGCTCCTGATGTCTACTACACAACCTTCTTCTTGTAGACGTTGTTGGGCCTCCAAGTGCAGAGGTTTGTAGGACAGTAGAAAATTTCCCTCAAGTGGATGACCTAAGGTTTATCAATCCGTGGGAGGCGTAGGATGAAGATGGTCTCTCTCAAGCAACCCTACAACCAAATAACAAAGAGTCTCTTCTGTCCCCAACACACCCAATACAATGGTAAATTGTATAGGTGGACTAGTTCGGCGAAGAGATGGTGATGCAAGTGCAATATGGATGATAGATAAAGGTTTTTGTAATCTGAAAATATAAAAACAGTAAGGTAACTAATGATAAAAGTGAGCGTAAACGATATTGCAATGCTAGGAAACAAGGCCTAGGGTTCATACTTTCACTAGTGCAAGTTCTCTCAACAATAATAACATAATTGGATCATATAACTATCCCTCAACATGCAACAAAGAGTCACTCCAAAGTCACTAATAGTGGAGAACAAACAAAGAGATTATTGTAGGGTACGAAACCACCTGAAAGTTATCCTTTCTGATCAATCTATTCAAGAGTCCGTACTAGAATAACACCTGAAGACACAAATCAACCAAAACCCTAATGTCACCTAGATACTCCAATGTCACCTCAAGTATCCGTGGGTATGATTATACGATATGCATCACACAATCTCAGATTCATCTATTCAACCAACACAAAGAACTTCAAAGAGTGCCCCAAAGTTTGTACCGGAGAGTCAAGACAAGAATGTGTGCCAACCCCCATGCATAAGTTCACGAGGTCATGGAACTCGCAAGTTGATCACCAAAACATACAACAAGTGGATCATGTGATATCCCATTGTCACCACAGATAAGCACATGCAAGACATACATCAAGTGTTCTCAAATCCTTAAAGACTCAATCCCATAAGGTAACTTCAAAGGGAAAACTCAATCCATTACAAGAGAGTAGAGGGGAAGAAACATCATAAGATCCAACTGGAATAGCAAAGCTCGTGATACATCAAGATCGTACCGAATCAAGAACACGAGAGAAAGAGATCAAACACATAGCTACTGGTACATACCCTCACCCTCGAGGGTGAACTACTCCCTCCTCGTCATGGAGAGTGCCGGGATGATGAAGATGGCCACCGCAGAGGGATTCCCCACTCCGGCAGGGTGCCGGAATGGGTCTAGATTGGATTTCGGTGGCTACGGAGGCTTCTGGCAGCGGAACTCCCGATCTATTGTGCTCCTCGATGTTTTTAGGGTATATGGAAATATATAGGCGAAAGAAGTCGGTCAGGGGAGCCACGAGGGGCACACAAGGGTGGGGGGCACGCCCAAGGGGGTAGGGCGTGCCTCCCTGCCTTGTGGCTTCCTCAAAGCTTCCCTGACATCTACTCCAAGTCTCTTGGATTGCTTTCGTTCCAAAAATAACTCCCCCAAAGGTTTCATTCCGTTTGGACTCCGTTTGATATTCCTTTTCTTCGAAACACTGAAATAGGCAATAAAACAACAATTTGGGCTGGGCCTCCGGTTAATAGGTTAGTCCCAAAAAAAATATAAAAGTGTTTAGTAAAGCCCATAAACATCTAAAACAGATAATATAATAGCATGACTACTTCATAAATTATAGATACGTTGGAGACGTATCAGCATCCCCAAGCTTAATTCATGCTCATCCTCGAGTAGGTAAATGATAAAAGAAAGAATTTATAAATTGTGAATGCTAGCAGGTGAACAAGTTTGATTAATGATAATTTCAATCACCTTTTCTAGCATCATTATATATCATAACAGTAGCTCAACTCATAAAAATTCTCATGATCAAGTAACAAGTTATTCACATGTTAAAGTATAGATCATAAACTTTCTTGAAAACTAACAAACCATGTTATTAGTCATCAAACAACTACAATTCATCTTATTTTCAGGAAGGGTCTATGTCAGAGCTTTGATTCAGCAAACTTCACATACTCAACTATCATTTAGTCTTTCACAATTGCTAACACTCACATTATATTTATGGGTTCAAAGTTTTAATCAGACACAGAGAAAGATAGGGGCTTATAGATTCGCCTCCCAACCTTTTACCTCAAGGGTAATGTCAACAATAATAGTTCATGATGCCTTACATCCAATTGGATATATATATATATATATATATATATATATATATATATAGTGTTACTATTCATCACCCAGGGTGCAGAATAAGTTATTCCTCACCCGAGGTAATCTTACGATCATTTTATAATTAAATTATGTTTGGAATTCAAATAGTTACATTTCTATTGATTCACTACGTAAAATTTGACATAAGAAAATTAAAATATAAGTCATAAGACAAGAAAATTTGCAGTTTATGTGTATTTTAGACTATGTTTTTACGTTTGTAATTTTACATAACATAAAATATTTTTTACAGCGATTATATATTTTCTTACGGTCTCTTTTTGCGTCGGAAATAAGACAAAACTTACAGAACGTAAAATTATGGTGCATTAATGGTAAAATAAAGGGGGGGTGAAGAATAACTATTCCTCACCCAGGGTGAAGAATAGCGCGACCCTATATATATATACATAAACACTATTCTGATCACGGGATCATAATAATATTCTAATCACAACCTGACCTGCCCCGCTAGTAGTACGTTGAACTTCCCTATGAACTAGGTTGAACTTCTGCCAACATCGCCCAAATGGGGCTTGCCATATACCGTTGGAAAGCTATGGACATCAGTATCATGACCCAACTTAAATTTTTGGCAAAATATAAGTGGTTTAAGAGCAGTTTTGAAAACCGTTTTTTCTTCACACAAAAAACGTGAAACGTATTTTCGGTCGCATTTCTAAACCGTTTATCGGAATGAGGCATATAATATGGTGTTGGAAAGCTGCTGCAAAACCACTCCTTCCACATATTGAAAGTTTTCTCTAATTCCCTATGGTTAAAGAGTAATTTGAAAAAAACGTTAAATTTCGTAAACCGAACAACTGAGTTCGTTTTTTCGATGTCATTTCTAAACGACTAATCCAATGGAGGCATATGATACGGCGTTGGAAAGCTTATGAAAATGCACTACTTTTTCATCTTGAAAGGTTTTTTTTCTAATTTTGAATGGTTCAAGAGTAATTTAGAAAATGGTCCAAGTCCTACCGAGTTCGTATTTTCGAGCTAATTTTTTAACCGTTCGTTCGAATGCAGCAAATGATATGGTGTTGGAAAGCTTGAACAAGTGCGAAACATTTTGGTATGTATTTTTTCACCCAATTCTTTACGGTTTTAAGTCAGTTTCGAAAATGGCAAAAAATGTATTTTTGTCGTAATTTCTACAAACTTTATCGGAATGGGGCAAATAATATATCGCTGAAAAGCTATGGAAAATGCGAAACTTTTTCATGTTGATGGTTTTCTCTGATTCCTAGCCGTTTTCAAGTAATTTCAAAAATGGCGGGATCATGCGTTCTGCCTATATCGCGAAACAGATTCTTCGAAAATGCACCGCGTGAAGAACCTGAACTTCTCAGCGCGTGTACCTGAACTTCACTCTGTTTTTCACGTGATTTTTTTGCTTGTAGGTCTCCATCCACTGCTCGTAACTCTCCATCCACTCACCGAAATTGAGCAAGTGATATACCAATGGATAGCTGCTGCAAGCACTTAACTTTCCCGTGTTGATCGTTTTTTCATATTCGCGACAATTTGAAAAGTTTTTCATCTGAAATTCATCCACTATAGTAATTGATCTTCCTGCTGTTTTCAGTTGAACTTTTGTGAGGTATTTTCGTTTATAATTTTCTCATCCATCGTCAGTGTTACACAAATGATATTCCTTTTGTACAAACCCCTCTCACAATAATTTTTCTAACTTTCTCCGACCGAGGACTTGAAACTTACACAAATGATATTCCTGTAGTTTTTAGGTAAATTAGAAAATGGCGAGATCATGATTTCTGCGTTCATCGCGAACGGAAATGCACTGCGTGAAGTAGTTGAACTTCACGGGCATGTCTATTTGAACCTCACTTTGTTTTTGACGTGCTGTTTTTTGCGCTGTGTGAAGTAGTTGAACTTCTAGGGCATGTCTGTTTGAACTTCACTCTGTTTTGCTTTATTGTATTTTTATTATACGAAACACACACCATGCAGTACGTGAACTTCTGGTTATTATCATTTTGAACTTCTCTCTGGTTTAAGATAATTATTTTAAAACCCAAAAAACAACATTTTTTTACGTATTTTGGACATCTAAATACATGGTGAACCTCTCTCATACGATTTTTTTGAACTTTTACTCGTCGAGCACTTGAAGTTCTAGCAACATTTTTTTGTTTATGAGTTGTTTTTAAAAGTGCAAAAAATGGCGTTGTGTTTTTTATTTTTTGAACAGGTAAATCCTAGGTTTTAATAAACTCCGAACTTATCTGTTATTTCAATATGAACTTCAACTTTTTTATATTTTGAGTAAAGAATTGTATTCGATTTTTAAATAGACATCAAATTTGACTACCTTCTCAATTTGAACTTTATCGTTGATAATTTAACAAAAATGGATATCCGTGAAAATCCTAGATTTTTTAATAAACAACAACACTTTGTATTTGTTCATTTTATTTTAATTTGAAGTTCTTCATTTTTGATTTGAACTTTTTATATAAGTCAAACTTCACTGTTATTTTAATTTGAACTTCTTAGTCTCATTCTAAGAAAAAAATATGTTTTCGAATAAGCATCAAACAAATATTTTTAAATTGAACTTTCATACTTCTATTTTTTCCTAGAAACCAAAATAATTTGATTTTTCCGTATACATTTATTTGTCATGCTTGTCGAAAAGACACAACATTTTAGTAATGAGAAAATTCTAATAGGAACCACTTCCAACAGGAGAAAGTTTTTTATTTACTTGAGACCTCTGTGTTATTTTAATTTGAACTTCTTAGCCTTTTTTAGAAAAAAATAGTTTTTTAAATATGGATCAAACATTTTATAAAATGAACTTCATAATTATATTTTTCCAATAGTAGGAAGTAATTTGAGTTTTTCGTATACATCAAAGTACTTCGTTATTTTATTTGAACTTCTTTGTTTTCTTGAATTTGGACTTCTTGGTGTTACTCATTTGTAACGGAAAAAAAATCCTAGTTTTGTAATAAACATCGTACAACTTCTTGGTTATGTTGAACTGAACTTCTTGATTTTTCATTAGTAATGGGAAAAATTCAAATTTTTGTAAAGCTCCATTTTTGGAAATCAAACTTCTTGGTTTATTATTTAGTAACGAGGAAAATCTAGGTTTTCACACACATTGAACTATTCCATTTCTTAAAATTGAACTTCTTGGTTTTTTCAATTTGGACTTCTTGTTGTTATTCATTTTGTAACAAAAATGATGAAAATAGTTTTTTTGTTATGAATTTCAACTACTCTATTTTTAAAATTTTAACTTCTTGTTTTTTAGCTTCCTTTTTCATTCTTTAATAATTTGGAAAATCTGAATTTTGTATAAACATCGATTTGCTTTATTTTAATTTGGACTTCTTGGTTTACTTAATTTTTGTATGTGTTTTTTTCTCCCCAAACTAGACATGCTTGAACTTCAGGACGTGTGGTTTCTTCTTTTTACTTTTTTTGTGAATCAAACTTCTAAATTTTCCCAACTTTTGAGAGTCTGACAATATGAAGGTCTAAATTAGATATTTCTAATAGTACAATACGTATATGAAAATTCTAGCAACAAATTTTTTCCCGTAAATAACAGAACAATTTTTTTGGAATGTGAATACGGAGTGAAGGAGATCAACACATTGGGCTGGAGTTGTACGAATTACTATAGTGAACTATGGTATGCAAAACATTTCACTTACTGGGTAGTTTTAATACATGACTTTTCCACGTAGTAATATATGAACTTCTCCGAACATAATTTTCATTGAGCACTTTTGAACATAGAACATACATGAAAGAGGTTGAAGATATGTACTTTTAATACATGACTTTTCCACGTAGTAATATATCAACTTCTCCGAACATAATTTTCATTGAGCACTTTTGAACACAGAACATACATGAAAGAGGTTGAAGATATGAGCACGGATGTGTCAACATGTGAGGTAAATTTTTGGTAGCAATTTTTTAAGAGTGAAATGTCAAAAGAAGTCTCACATCCATTGAACTTCATAACCTGGATTTTTCAACTTGCAAAAATATTAACTCTCAAACATCAAAAAAGCAACCTCAGGAAGAAGAAAAATATCAAAATATCAATTCTCATTGGCATTTCAACAAGAATGTACACATCACATAATCAGAACATGTTCTTTGCATCAATTTACAATATGGTGACCATCAATAGCTGAGATAGAGGTTACTTTTTTTAGTCGAGGCTACTTAGAAGACCACGGTCGCTGCTTTTTTTTGTGAGCTGCCTTGCCAAAACTTTTTGCTGAAGTCCAAAACCTTTTGTACTCTGTCTATGGGGAAGGTCGATGAAAGGCACCGACGAAGGCGCAGCCGGTGCTGGGCACTAGGAGCGATGCATAGTTGCAGGAGGAATTTAGATGAAGCTAACAGTGATAAAGGTCACTTGGTAGGCCACGGGCAGATCATTTTTCTTGCACGGACACACACGATAGAGCAAAGGGTAGAACGCCATGTCGATCATGGCAGGGAAGCTCGACCTCCTCACATCGTAATGCTCGACGACCAGCAGCTGAGCTCGCCGAAGCGAGGGGCAGCGAATTTTTCTGAGTTTGCCCCATGTCCCCGAAGTGCTCTTCGTACTGCTGCTGAAGTCCAAATCCACCTCGCCCTAAAGGAGGGGTCGTCCTCACGCCGGAAGAAGGTGACGTCCACTGAAACGAAAACAATATATTTTGCACATTGAGCTTCATCTAGCAGGCAATTGTACATACAGTTTACACGTTGAATTGTTTTCAATGTTCAGGCATAAATACAAACAGGGAGAAAGAACAAGAGTGGGAGAGCCGCACGCGAGCGTTGTGACCATCAATTTAACTTCTACTCATTCAGGGGAGCCGGGCGAAGGCCAGCTGTACCTCTGCTAGGGCCACACCCATGGCACGGGCAAGACACGGTTGTCTCCTGCAATTTTACCTATTGTCTGACGCACGCAATGAAGGTCACGGCTGGCACCCCATGAAGATCAGGTAGGGGCGCATGGTGACCAACAGCCGCGGATGTGCAGAGGACATGCAGGGGAGATGCACGGGTGCTGCCAGGAAGTGAGACATGGCCATGCATGGTGGGAGAGCATGGGCAAGCGGTGGGTAGCTGCATCATACGGAGGTCGGCCGCGCCGACGGCGAGCGGGGAGGTTGTAGGAGACGCGAGGGAGGCTGTGGGGATCGAGATGGTTCGGCGGCGGCGCGTGGTGGTGAGGCAGCAGGGGAATGACTAGAGGTGGTGTGGATGGAACGTCGTGGTGTGCGCGGGATCTGCGGTGGGATGCGTGTGCACGGGATCCGTGGCCGGCAGCGCGCGGTTTGGCCGGATCCATGGAGGAAAGTTCCTGGCGGCCACGCGCGGGGAGCTTCGAGGGGAGGAGAGGTCATGGCGGAGGTTGGTGGGAAGAGAGGGCGTGATGGTCGGCGAGCTGGTGGAGGTGGATGGCAGCCGCGACGAGCGACAGTGGGTGGCGCGCTGGGGCCGGGGGTGGGCGGCGGCGGGTGGTGCGCTGGGGCCGGGGGTGGGCGGCGGCGGGTGCCATCGGCAGTGGGTGATTGGGGGTAGAGTGGTGCGAGAGGTGGGGGTAGTTGGGAAGGTCGAGACGTGGGGAGTGGGTCGGTCGAAGGGGTTTGATGGACCGGCCAGGTTTTCTCCTTTTTTGTTTTCGGGATCTCGGCAAGACCTAATCGGACCTATATATAGGGCCGCCGTGATCCAAATAACTATTCCGATCCCAGGATCAGAATAGTGCTACTATTCATCACCCAGGCTGCTATATATATGGTGGTACTATTCATCACCCAGGCTGCAGAATAAGTTATTCTTCATTCGAGGTAATCTTACGATCATTTCATAATTAAATTACATTTCGAATTCAAATAGTTACATTCCTATTGATTCACTACGTAAAATTTGACATAAGAAAATAAAAATATAGGTCATAAGACAAGAAAATTTACAGTTTATGTGTATTTTAGACTATGTTTTTATATTTGTAATTATACATAACATAAAATATTTTTTACGACGATTATTTATTTTCTTACGGTCCCTTTTTGCGTCGGAAATAAGACAAAACTTACGAAACGTAAAATTACGGTGCATTGATGGTAAAATAGAGGGGGGTGAAGAATAACTATTCCTCACCCAGGGTGACGAAT